>NW_005371949.1:213642-220834 GCF_000412655.1 Myotis brandtii | reverse complement strand
CTGCCAGCTTTGCAGTTTTGCACTAATGACTGGCGGTTGTGACATCCCACAGTTCTGTTGGGTTCTACAGACCAAACAGCTATAGGAGTGAACAGATCTCATAAAAGACAGTAAGTAGGTGGCTGCTGAGTCATGTGCTTCTAATACCTGTTTGGGATGGTATTAGAAGCAATAAGAAGTATAAGTTCTCATGGGGATTCTGGAGTTTGTTCTTTCCATGCCTAGGGCTAATTTTTTCACCATTATCCGTTCTTTTGATGATTGCTGACCACCTGTGCTGTGGTCTCTGGTCGCTCTTCTTCATAAATAGCTGTGATGGATGCTACGCGGCACCGTGTGGCCATTGCGGGTGTTGGCCACAGGTTTCTGAAACCTGATCTGACTAGGTCTCCTGATTTATATGTGGAAATTGATCATATCCATGAACATTTGGGTGGCATTTTACCTAGTGCCTCTGACTTGGTTAATGTAGTGCATCTCCGGAGTGTAGATCAGGATCTACCACCCAGACCCGCCACCTCTGAGTCCATGTGCCTCTCTATCCCGCTGCTCATCTTTAGGGAGCCTTGTTATTTTACAAAAGTTGACAGGAATTGTTAGGTAATGCCATGGGCTCCCAAACTTTTCCTGCAAATATTAGTGTTTAGTAACTTGCCGAATATCAACCTATAGGATATTGGTAAGCAATAAATTGTCAAATCCGCTTCTTCTGACCATTAAGGCATTTGCATTCAAATTAGGAAAGGCAGAGGGCTTAGTGAGTATAGATATTTATGGAACAAGAGATAGACCTCCTGTCACTGGAACTTTGGATTTTGTAAGTGGATTATGTATAGCAGATGTGGAATATTTGGATCTAGTAGCCTCACATAGTAAGAAGTGAAAATGTGGGAGTGAGGCTGGGTGATCAAATTCCTCAGAGTGGGAGCCCTGAGAACAGAAACTCAAGGAATGGACAGCTAGTCCCCCTAAGCCATGGCCTGGGGACAGTGGAGGGAGAGGGAGGTTCTCGCTGAGTCAGCCCCCCCCCCTTCCTCCTTTGGTTTCTCCACCTTGCTGTTATGCTGTTATGCTCCCCCTCCTCCATTCTGTGTTCTGAATGGGAGGTGTGTCCACGGGCATGGCTCCCATCCTCACTGGAGGCAGCTAGTACATTTGATGAAATACCAAAGGCTCTTTTCCTGTTATTCTTATCGCTATTTCAAGAAATAAATAACAATTGATTGCTATTTATGTATGAGGCACAACACTAGGTGCTCTGGGATGTACAAAAAAATGTGTCGGACCAGGCTTTGTTTTCAAGAAACTTACATTTTACACACAAGGAAATGACAAAATCCATCTATAGTATGAATCCCGTCTCCATCAAGTACCCATATTACTTTTTGCACACCTGACTTACTGTTGGAGAGGATAGCGATGCTCTTACATTCTGTCTGAGCACCTGATTGATTCAGAAATTAAGTACCAAAAGTTGATTAGTATGAGCAAAATTGAAAGCTTCTGAGTTACATAAACAGTGATCATAATAAACCCACAGGCTCTTAGCTCAAAGCCTATTTATTCTAGAAAAAAAATTTCTCTATGTGATTTCTTGGTTCACATTATTTTAAGAAGTGGTAAATGAGCAATCAGAAACTGACAGCAAGAGTCTACTCTTTTTTTCAAAGCACTGAGATTTAATAACCGCTAGTCTCTGTAACAAACACCATGTAAAATCATAAAGCGACATGCTTGTTTGGAGCCACTTAAGTGAGGTGCAAACTGTGCTACCTGCCATGATCGCCTTTAAGGTCATGGTTTTATGGCTAAACAGAAAAGTTGATATTAATAATGGTGAATGGTTGATTTTTAAGGAGTCATTATGGGGTTACATTATGATCTATGGATTCTACTCTAAAAGTATAGAATATATTTTAGAAAAATCATCAGAAATGGGAGTATAAGACATTATATAAAGTGTAATGATGTACTGGAATTTTTTATTAAAAATATTTTTTGAAATAAGTAAGCCATCTATTAGGAATTGAGATTTTATTTGAGAAATTCTTATCTGAAAAATGAAAGTGAATAGTGAAGGATTGTTATGCATGTAATTTGAAAGATGCTCACTATGATGAAACACTTTTTAATGTTTCCTAGATAAATTTCATGGGAGAAAATTGTTGTCTTGACTAATTTCATTTGCCCAATCAGATTTAAGATGATTTATCAGATGGGGTTTTTTTTCTTCTGAATTTCTTATTTTCATTCCCATTAAAAAACACTGGAAACCTTATATCAGGAGAAGTGATGATATAGAAATTCATAGGCAGTGCATCAAAACAAATAAATAAAAATTTAAGTGTAGTTTGTTTATGATGAAAACCTCTGGAGTCCTTTTATGTAATTTATTTAGAAATGATATATAAATTCAGTGTTTGCCAGCAGTTCTTTTAAATTGTTTTAATTCACATACAGTTGAGCTACATTATCTTCCCATCACTTGCATTTTTATTCATTTCTCTATAGAAATACTTGTGTCTTAGTTGCTTGATTATGATACCTCTATTAATGACCAGTCATTGTGAACTTAGGAGATATTTATTTTGCTATTTTCTTAATAAAGATTAGATTCATTTCTCACATTTTCCTCAAGAAAATTACATTCATTCAACTGATCTTTATAAAGAGGAGACTGTTGGGCAACGTGCTTTTGACACATGATCTCATGTAATCTTTACAACAATAATGAGGTTGAGAAAAATTGACTTCTTTAGGTCACTGATCAAGTCACTGGCAGAGTCAGGGATGAGTCTCGGCCTTCCTAACTCTTGCCTCTTTGCACGACTGACTGCCTCCCTTAGGCATATGGCTTAGTAGGTACTGGATGCTGACTAGCCACTCAGCATATGCAGGGCCTGGTGTGTCTCCAGGTCTGTTTTCCACGAAATGGTTGGGCCAGTGGCTAAGGAATGGAGATAAGCAAGCAAGTCATGCTACAATAATGGTTTGTCCCAAGCACTGTGGGAGCAGAAAGGAGTGAACGACTAATTTGGAGAAAGCCTTCAGAGAGGCTGGCATTTGATCCTTCAGGTTGAGTAGGAGTGTACCCAGCAGAGGACAGAGAGGTGGACATTTCCGGTAGGGGAAGAAGGCCAAGGACACCGGTGTGGCAGGGTCTGCAGTCCATTGCAGCTGGTGGAAAGTGGGGAGGTTGACAAGAGGTGATGCTAGCTGGAGAGGCTGTGCAGGCGAGATGGCTGTGCCACTGCTGGTGAGGAGGTGCAGCCATGTGGGCCAGGCCAGGGGATTGGCTAATATGAAGCATTGCTGCTTACTTCTTCCACTAAATCTCAGCTCTGATAAGTGCCTTCCAATTTCTTTACCTTCTTTCCCTCTTCCAGAGTAGAACTCCCTGTGATTCATCTCTGGGTCTGAGAGCCTGTGTTGCTCTGAAGCTTTGTAGAGCTTTGCAAGAGCTGTGGTACTCTCCCTGATGGAGAGAGAAATGTGAAAGCTCCATCTACTGGCCTGGGTTCTGCTCATCCTAGTCTTTGCTGAGCAGCTCATTTGCAAGTCTCTTTAGTTGACTTGAAAATATTCTGCCCTCTGTGCCCAGCAGTTTCTTCGCCCATGCCAACCCAACTCAGCCATTGGCCCAGGTCCTGTGGCCCCGAAGGCTACAGCCTAGTGTTGGGCTCCCAGACGTCTCCACACACCTCCTCTGTGATCTGCTGCCTGCCGGGGCTCTGTATAGGGCTCGGTCCTGCCCTTATGGGAACTACAGCCTCTCCTCCAGGCATTCCCAGACTCCAGGGCCCTCCTGAGAGTGATTACGCCAGCGGGCTCTGATCCGGTCCTGGTTCTGCCATCTACTAGCTGTGTGGCCTTGGGCACAATTCCTATTCTCTGCCTCAGTTTTCTCCTTTGCAAAATGGCAATAATGGTACCTTCTTCACCGGGGTAAGGAGCACGTAAATTAATATATAAATGTCTGACTTACACATTAATGTGAACACTTTCAAACACGTAGTCAGCACTCAGGGAAAGTTCAGTGTGATCATAACCATCACTGTCATCAGTCCTTTGAAAGCACTCGATGCCTCCTACCCATTCCCACTGAGGCACCCGGCTTCCCTTCCCAGAGACCTGGCCGCAGATGCCATTCGCCGAGTTCTGTGTCTCCTTTCTTGGGCAATCAAAGACGTGGCTGTTCTTTTACCAGTGGGATCAGAAAAGGAGAAAAATCTCCTTCAGCCCCACCCCCAAGTTTCCTGTGGCAGTTGGAGCAGAAGCTAGACTCTCAGAAAATTATCCCGCCTCACTCATTTAAATGTGACACAGTCTGATCTGTAAAGTATCAGTGAAAACTCTAATCACTCACTCACACCTGCCAAAGACTAATTTTTAGGAGCCTCAGAGGTGGGTGTGCATATTAAAGGAGACCAACCAGGTCCGCTCAGTCGAACCCGAGCAAATGCGTATTGATTAATTTAATTAAAGGAAGATTATAACCTGCGTGCTGCACTGCATGAGAGCTGACCATGTGGTTCCCAGGGATCTTTAAAGCATGTGTGTTAATGGCCTTCTCATGTAAACCAGCATGAATCTGAGGTTATTTCATCAATTTGGTAATCAAATAATTGCCAGAAGCACAGAGATAAAAAACAAGAATTTTCTTTTATAAGTAAATTAAAATGCTTTAAATTGTCTTTAGTAATAGTTCTATATGGAGTGTGGTTCAAAGAGATCCTTTCTGTTTTTCAAATATTAGGGGCAAGAGCTCTTCTGCTTTATTTATTCTTCTGATTGCACTGCCTGGGCTAGAGTTATAGAACTATGAAGATTTGTTTTTAAATATGTTTTTATTGAGTTTTAGAGGAAGAGGAAGGAAGAGGGAGAGAGAGAAACATCCATCAGCTGCCTCCTGCAAGCCCCCTACTGGGGCTGGAACCTGCAACCTGGACATGTGTCCTGACTGGGGACATCTCTGTAATACTTTCAACAATAAAGATAAATTTTTTTAAAAAAAAGACTTTCAGCTAATCTGCATACTAGCCACTCCTCCGTTTCCCCACATCCACATGCACCCCCAGCTGTGGGAATTCACAGCAGAGCTGCTGCTACTGCTGCTGACAAAAGCTTCTGCTCTCCTGAGTCTGTCCATGGCATTTGCCACTCTGATCTGCTTCCCAGCTTCCAAAATTGTGTTGCTTCTGTCTTCTCCCTCCTATTCTCCTTATCCTTATAGGGTTATGTCTTGGAAAAAATAATCCCCTGGCTGTCATTTCAGTGAGATTTTTTAGAGGGAGAGACTCGATGTGTATGTCCAACCTGCTTTCCTTACCCAGAAGTAAGTCCTCCCCTAGGCACATCTTCTCATCCCTGCTCCCTGTGCCTTTACTCCTCAGGCCCGGCCCTGCCTCTCCATCCGGCCACTGAAGGAACACAGAGCACCCTTCTTCCAGCCAACGCTCCCACTCGCCCCGTGCCAGTGAGGTCCAGCCTCCTCCCCTCCCTGAAGGCCCAGCTCCAGGGCTGACTGGTCTGTGATAAACCTCAGGCCGTGGGCAAAAGCACGCACACATACCCTAAGAGGGAGCTACCTCTGTGTGTGTGTCTTACATCCTCTCCAAGAAGACTGAAACTAGGTGTGGCCTCCTTCCTGCCAGGCCTTGCCTGAGAATTCGGGTTTAAGTTGCCATGTGGTACGAGGAAAGAGCGTGGCTCTGGAATGGGACCAGTCTGAAGGCAGCTCTGGGCCCCACCACTCACTAACTGTGTCACGGTGGACGAGGACCTTAACCTTCTGAAGCTCCTGGCTTCTCTATAAAGTGAGGCTGTGAGGACTGAATGAGATGGAGGGCGGCCCTGCTCAGCATAGTCCCCGAACCCAGCGGGGATTCGTCCAGGTCGGCTCCCGCTCTGTGTTCCCGTCTCCCTAGCACGGTGTTTCCCTCCAGCGATGCTCCAGAATGTTCACCAGATGTTGTTCTGGAAAAGACGTTGATACAGGTTCTTCATCACACAGTTTTCCTTTTTTTTTTTTTGTATCTGAGGTAAACTACATCAACTACAGCAGGAAGGTAGAATCCCTGCTCTGAACCAGAATTTTAGGGCAGGAAATCCTTACTGCTTGAGTAAGCGGGGGGCTGGGGGAGGCAGACATAGAGCCACTGGCTTTCCCAAAGCCGACCTGAGGCTCACAGTTACAGGCGTGGGAACTGTAATTGGGCTTCCTCTCTGCAATTAGACGTGGGAACAATGTGAACTGACTTCCAGTTCAGCCCACAGGTGGCCGCTTGGGATCTGGAGCGAGCTGGGTTTTTGACCTCAGGTGCTCTTCTCTGTAGGGTTGCCAGTTATAATTATATGTTCAGGTGTCAATCAGCAAGCAGCCCATCATTTGGCAGTTTGGGATAATGAGATGAATCTTGTGCTGATCTTTCAATTCCACAGGCATTTGATACATGCTTTATACATAAAATTCAATAAGGTGAGTGTCCATATCTCTGAAAAAGAGCAAGCCCAGGAGCCACGGCACTCATTTGTCTGACCACCTGGAAATCTCTAG
The DNA here is from genome assembly GCF_000412655.1 of Myotis brandtii. NCBI lineage: Eukaryota > Metazoa > Chordata > Mammalia > Chiroptera > Vespertilionidae > Myotis > Myotis brandtii. Next base: position 214,278 of record NW_005371949.1, on the reverse strand, counting down.
TGATCTCGGCGCTCCTGCCGTTCTTTTCCACCTCTGCCGACATCCCAGCCCCCAATGCTCGTGAGCCACATCAGCTACCATTTATCTTCATGATGGCAAAACTCTTCCTCCAACATGGTCATGCCCGCAGTCCCCAGTGAACCCTAAGCCCAGATTTTTACCATGGATCCTAAACTGCCCTTTCCTCCAGCCTTCTCATCCCCAATGAGTCAGTCATTAATTCCTGAGTTTCTCCCTCTGATTCTGCCTCCCTTCCTCTTCTCCTTCCTCCTCCTTATTTTTATTCTGTGAGAGCAGAGGGCCTCTGGTGCCAGACTCACTAGCTTTGCACCTGGCTCCACTAATCTTGATTGTGTTACCCTCACGTACTACCAAGCTTTTTCTGCCTCGGCTTTATCATCTTTATTATGTCAAGTGGACATAATATTATCATCTACCTCATAGAGTTATCATGGGGATTAAATATGCCAATTATTTTTAAAGCACCTACAATAACACCTGGCATATAGTAAGCAAATATGCATGTTTATTTAATAAAATAAACTCTCCTAGCTGTTATCCAGCTCTAACCTGCTTCTTATTATGAGGTAGTTCACGACTAAAAGGAGAATAGCAAAAGGAACACATGAAAATAAA
>NW_005371949.1:200701-213232 GCF_000412655.1 Myotis brandtii | reverse complement strand
AAAATAAATAAATAAAAAATAAAAAATAGAAAATGTAACTTTTTAATATTTTATTGCAAATGTATACAACCAGGAAAGTAGAGGGATACTTTATAAATGCATAGAAATTTTCCATTTTGACTTAGGCAATTAAACCAATTTTGATCCTTGTTCTAGGCCAGTGATGGCGAGCGAACCTATGACACGCGTGTCAGAGGTGACACGTGAACTCATTTTTTTGGTTGATTTTTCTTTGTTAAATGGCATTTAAATATATAAAATAAATATCAAAAATATAAATCTATGTTTTACTATGGTTGCAAATATCAAAAAATTTCTATATGTGACACGGCACCAGAGTTAAGTTAGGGTTTTTCAAAATGCTGACACGCCGAGCTCAAAAGGTTCGCCATCACTGTTCTAGGCAGAAATTTGATTGTCACATCCTGAAGGTACTTGGGCTGCATCAGATTTGTACTGAACGAGAGCCGTGGAGCCTGAGTGAGCGACGTGTGTCCATAGCTGTGGGAAAGCAAGCCCAGGAACCACAGGGCCATTTGTCTGACCATCTGGAAATCTCTAGTGATCTAAGCACTTAATTTTACCCTCATTTTTAGAACAAAAGGGAGACAATACAAGAAGAAAATGGGCAGCAGGAACATCCTACTGTTCATTTTCAAAAAATCTTAGTGATAAAAGGAGCAGAGAGTTTAAAAAGAAAAGAGATGAGAAACCATTAAAATGATTTGAATGCTCTGCCTGTATTTTGCAGTAAGCGCTATTGTTTTCAGTTACATGGGAACTGTGGTAATTTTATGAATCATTAGAGTTTTCTTTCCAAATTATATCTGCGTCTTCTTAAAGTGCCTTCTAAGTTTTCACAGTAAGAGGCTGTTGAACAATTTCATTATTCCATCTAGTACTTTTGAGTTTTGTATTAATTTTGCATTTTAAAAAATGTTATACTTACTTCGAAAAGATAAAATCATGGCATCTGAATCCTTGTGTACTTCATTTTTCCAATTTTTTAAAACATATCAGCCCTAGCCGGTTCAGCTTGTGACTGAAGGGTCCTGGGTTTGATTCTGATCAAGGGCACGTGCCAGGTTGCAGGCTCGATCCCCAGTATGGGGCATGCAGGAGGCAGCCAATCAATGATTCTCTCTCATCATTGATGTTTCTATTCTCTCTCCTTCTTCCTTCCTCTCTGAAATCAATAAAAATATATTTTAAAAAATAAAAAATAAATAAAAATAAAACATAGCCTCTCACTATTCTCACCCTCAGTCTAATGAGAGACTCACAGTGGTTCTCAACGTTCCTAATGCCGTGACCCTTTAATACAGTTCCTCATGTTGTGGTGACCCCCAACCATAAAATTATTTTCGTTGCTACTTCATAATTTTGTTACTGTTATGAATCGTAATGTAAATATCTGATATGCTATATGTGTTTTCCGATGGTCGCGACCCACAGGTTGAGAACCGCTGCCTAGAATAAATATGAAGCCCTCATTTGGTAGAAGGACAGTGTTCCAATTAAAAGCAAAACCTTCCCCCAAAACTGAGAGCTGTCACAACCGTTGAACATTGTTCTTTGGCTTATATGTCACATCAGGTATAGTGACCTTCAATAAATGTACTCTGTTAGTGACACCAAACACACCTTCCTAGAGTGGTCCCCAAAGCCGGTCCACCAACCCGGGCCAGCCAGTCCAACAGGATCCACAGGAAATGGGTGAAGTCAATAGAGAGAGAGAGAGAGAGAGAGAGAGAGAGAGAGAGAGTGTGTGTGTGTGTATGTGTATGTGTGTGTGTGTGTTCTGGTTTACTTTCTTGGGAAAGGTTGTACTTATATTACTATTTTTCCTCCTATTTTTGGTAGTAAAATAATCATACTTTTATCATACTAGTACATTTATAAAACAATGGTATTGAAGGTGCTCTGGTTTTGTTTCGTTTTATTTTAAGCATCATAATTTGCAAAATAGGAAGTTGGGTGTATGTTGATCCATTTTTTTTTCCTGGTCGGTGAAATCCTAAAGTTTGGAAATCATTGTATTGTGTTGGCTGTATCCTTCCCGGTGGCATGGGTGTTTCCTGTGTGAAGAGACTGTGTTAGAAAGAAATGCATCAAAGCTTCCATAGTCCGATTTTGAACCACCAGCTCTTCTTGGACTCGGGAGAAGAGTGCGTTCTTGGGCAGTATGTGGGTGGTTCTGTTCCTGTCACACAGATGTTGGCAGGATGCCACTGAGTTTGCTTCTCAGATTGCGTTATGGTAATTTCTAATTCCATATGGGCCTGTTTCTGCACAAATAACGTGCTTTCATAGCTAAGATCTAGGAAAGATAGTGTGACGGACTCAGCTCCTAAACTTGGGGAAATAAGTTAAAGCTCTCCTTGGCCTTATGGTGGGCAGGATGGAGATGTCACCATGGTTAATGAAGGGTGTCACATCTTTCGTGAATAAAGAAAGGGAGAGTAATTTGTTCCATATCCCCAAGGCAGGTGGTGTTTGGAATCATTTGATTTTTGCCCAGTGGTGCACAGTATTTTTCCCAGCATGCCCAAGTCATGGAGCACTTAACTTGATTCCTAGAAAGAGCTGGAATGGTGGGTTTACAACGACCAGTTTTGTCAAGAACAAGATCTACTTTTTAAAATTCATTAACTCTTGCCTGGCCAGTGTGGCTCAGGGGTTGAGCGTTGATCCATGAACCAGGAGATCACAGTTCGATTCCCAGTCAGGGCACATGTCCGAGTTGCGAGTTGCGGGCTGGATTCCCAGTAGGGGGCAGCCAATCAATGATTCTCACTCATCGTTGGTGTTTCTATCCCTCGCGTGCTCTCTCCCTTCTCTCTGAAATCAATAAACACATATTTTTAAAAAATAAAATTCGTTAGCTCCTCTCAAATGTTGTTGTCCCTCTGGGTCTGAGACACTGTATCTCTACCCTTTAACCAACTTCCCCTGGTGCATGTATGTTTGCGTTCTCTCTCTCTCCCGTTCCTCCCCAAACAGTTCCAGATGTGCTGCTTTCCTGGAAGCCCCGCTCCCCGCTCCTTCTCCTCCTTGGAGGGCTCTGGATCTCACCCCTGAGGTGCGGGAGTAACTGAGGCTGAAACCATGTGTGGGAAACTTGTCAGCATAATTGATGATTATATGGTGTGAGCCTCCAAAGACAGGCAAGCTGCACAGAGCAGAGCAAACGTGTGTGTGGTGTGCCTCTCCCACGGGCCCAGCCCCACGTCCTCTTCTGACATGTTGATTTATAGATCTGTGGCTCTTCCCTAATGAATTGTGCCCCTGCGTGGGTCACTGGGGCCTCCTGCTGAAGGGACCTTGCCTTTGCCAGCAAAAGGAAGAACTGTAGAGGTTCTGCTTCATGAATTTCCAGATTTGTTTGTTTATTGGCACTAAATGGAGTGGCTGAGGACATGTGATCTTTAAAAGGACAAAATAGCCCCATAAAATGCTGGAATAATACAGTTACATCAAGAGAGGGGTTTCTGTGAAGGCAGTTGCTTTGCGACGTTACAGAACCTAGTCAGAGTGGAATGAGAATTTGAGGGACATGGAGAAATGCAGGCATCTGAGACCACCTCTGATGGCAGCTTCGTGTTCTAGAGTTCTTTACGAACCTCTGTTTCTGAGTGCTATTCTTATTCCTTGAAACTGCTTTAGGTGTCAGACTTGCTCAAATATAGGAATGATAATGACTGCTCTACTTTCTGCAATCTGCTGGGATATCGATTGAGATATTTGCAAAGCACTCTGAGTTCTCAGGAGAAAGGGTGTTAGAAAATGCTGTGGTGATATTGTTAGCAGGGCATGGAAAATTATGCAAAAACATGATTTCCGAAAGATGAGCCTGAGAAAGTTTGAATTACAGCCTGAGCCTGTATGGCCATCTTCTGTCCAAAATCCAGTTATTTTGTCTGAGGTCTCAGTTCTGGGTAAGGTAAGGGATTGGGGTGTGAGGAAATTGGGAAGAGAGGGCCACTTGCTGGTGGGAAGCTGTCATTAAAGAGTCTCTTCGCTGTAGGTGCTGGAGTGGCCTGTGTTGCCAGGACAGCCTGCTGAGCAGCAGGAGGCCCCACCTCCGTTTCCTCTCCTGACTCTGTCCTGCCTACTTGCTGGATCACTTCACACCTTCCTCTCACTGACATATGTCTCAAATGGGTGTCTCTTGTCCCTCGCCACACACTGCCTTCACAGCTTCCTGTAAACCTGGTTCTGCTGTCACCAAAACCACCGCTAAAACCGTCATCTGAAGGTCACAGTGACCTTCCATAATCACTCATCATTCACTTCACCACATTGTAGCTGAAAAAGACTAACTCATCACTCACTGTTTCTGTGTTTCTGCTAGAAGCAACGAAAGATGCAGGTTGCTTGAGTCCAAATCCTGGATGAACTAATTATGTGACCTCGGACAACTCTTTGATCTCTTAGTACTTCTATTTCCTCAACTGTAAAATAGGGATAATTACCCACCTTATACATGTTAAATAAAATTTATAGGGAGTTAAATAAGATAATGCATATGAAGCACTTAGACCTATATTGTATGGCACACTTCGTTATAATTGTGGATTCCCAGATGTAGCATAATGTAGTGCCTGGCACATAGTAGGTACTCAGTAAATATTGGATAGATTGTCAGATGAATGACAGGTAGTTTATTCTAATATTCACATGTATACTAGACTATAAATACTATTGATAATAAATATAAGTGCTATTCATAATTACAGGCACGCTCAATATAAGAAAAAGGAAATAATGGTACTTGGATATTTTGTCTTCACCAATCAAGTTAACGAGGGGCTAGAATTTGGTTACCTTTGAAGACCTGTTTTCTATAAGATCATTTATATTTGTGTGTGTGTTTTCATGCCTTTTAACTTTTATACTGCTTCCTTTATTACAGTTTTCTTTGAGCAAATTTTATGTTTTTAAAAAACAACTTATATTAAAAACAATAAAGTATTTTTTAAAATGTATGTATAGCTAGACTATAAAGCTTAGAATATTTATAAGCCATTTGCACAGAAAGACAATATTTAGAAAGATATAGCTGGGACATAAAATTCCAGGGAGTATGTCCTCCATTGCAATTCTTCCTTCCAAAGAATCCAAGGAGTAAGTCCTCCATTTGAGTCCCTTTCACAAGATTCCAGGGAGTAAGTACTCTGTTAGAGTTCTTCTTTCTATAAACTTCCAGGAGTAAATTCTCTGTTGGAATTCTTCTTTCCACAAGATTCCAGGGAGTAAGTCCTCCATTGGAGTTCTTTCCACAAGATTCCATAATTACTCTGTTGGAGTTCTTCTTTCCACAAGATTCCAGGGAGGAGGTCCTCCATTGGAGTTTTTGTCACAATATTCCAGGGAGGAAGTCCTCCATTGGAGTTCTTCTTTCCATGTTGGAGAACTCTGTGTCTGGGTTGTTTCTTAAAAGTCAGATGCCCTTCCCCTAGACCTTTCTTTTTCTTGAAACTCTTCTACCTTAGCTTTTATTTTGTTTTGTTTTCTTGATTTCTGTTTTGTCTTTGACCCACTCTTTTTTTCTGTTGAACCCTCTTTTTCTCCTATCATGAATGTCCAAGCCACCCTAGACTATTGTTGGGGCCTCAGTCAATCTTCTTGTTTGAACATTCACTTCTCTAATTCATCCCATACGTCAACCTGATAAAATCCTTCTTCATCTAACACCATTTCCCAGGAGGAGGCACAGTATGGAGTATTAAAGAGAACATAGAAATGGTCATCAAAAAGCCTGAATTCTTTCTTGTTTTCAAATCTCTCTCTTTTTTTTTTTATCTTGCTGCTTTTAAGATTTTTCTGTTTATCACTAGTTTTCAACAATTTTATTATAATGTGATTTGCTATATTAAATCTTTATATATCATGTTCCATCACATCTGCAAACCTGCACAAGCTGGCTTCCTCACATTAGTGATGCTAAGATTGACCTCTGAAAGAGATTGTGACCATCTGATCCCCCTGTGGGGCAGTTACAGTCTTCCTCATATGACCAGAAAGTCATCTGTCCGGTATAACCTTGCCATTACAAAATTGTTCCTTTCCTATCAATTTTCATCTGTTTGTCTGAGCACTAGTTGATAATTTTTACCTGAATCAACTGTTCTATTTGGGGCTCCAAAATGATTTTCTGGTTCTGTTTTTTCTCCTACGTGCCTTTGCTTGCGGTCTTCCTTAAAGAGCTTTCATTATTTAGTAATCGCAAAATAAAAATCTTTCTGGAAAGACAGAGTAAATGTCTAATTCTTTCTCTTTATTTATTAATTCTCAAAGAGGAATTTGATAAATGAGAGGTTGTTTTTGTTTTTTGCTTTCTCTGCGCATTGATCTTTTTAAATATTTTTTAAAATAAATATGATCACCTGCAATAATTTATTCTGTTTGATATTCTAATCATCAGCTCTGGCCAGAGGGAGCTGGATTTAGTTTTTAGACCTGGTTTCTAGATTTCGAAGTATCCTAAACTAGCTATGTATCTCTGATAGGCCCTTTAGTATTTGACTTAGTTGTTTTCCTTTTGTTAAAACTAAAGAATTAGACTAGATAGCAAGAGTTACTTTCAGCTCTAGAATTAGGATTCTGAGCTCCACTACCTAACACCCTGGTCTGTTTCTCTCCATCTGCACCTGTCATTCACACCATCCACAGGCTGGCTCCCAAGTCCAGTCAACCCTTTCTCCTCCAAGTCCTCAACAGGAATCCCCTCCTGTAGCCACCCTGGCCCCTGTTTGCTCACCATTACTCCCAGCCTTTGCATACACCTTTTATCTTGTCTAAAATACCTTTCCTCTTCCTCTCCAAGCCTCACCCATCCCCCGGTCCACATTTTAGGCTCTCACACCCTTTACTCCTATTCTCCTATATTGTCTGTTGCACTTACTTGCAACTTCTCTTGGAATATCACTTGTTTGTTGTTCAAAATGATATTCTGTTCCATTATCAACTAGATTATCATCACCCCCTGGAAAAAGAGACCATGTTTTCAACCAAGAACATTGCCTGGAACAAAAGAAGTGCTATAGCAATTCTTATACTTTTTGGTATAGTAATTATTATACTTTTCAGTCCCCCCTAACATGTAGTACTATGTATTTTGCTGAATAGCAACCTTAAGGTCTTTTGAAATGTGTGATATATGGTGTGTGTGTGTGTGTGTGTGTGTGTGTGTGTGTGTGTCTGTTGGGACCCTGCAGGTGGGCATATGTCTTACAAGTGCTAATGTGCACCTACCTGTTCATTGATTTATTTCCACTCTCTGGGTCCCATTATACATCAAGGGGAATTGATCACCTGGATATAGAGTCGCATTGATTTGAAGTATGTAAGTCAACAAATATTTCTTTTATTACCTCATATTAGTTAGGGAAACAAAGATGCCCCCTGGGATCTTATTGCCTAATTATACACAACTATTGTACACTTCTTTCCCTTTCCTGCTATTTTGTTTTGAATATGAAATCGCAAACCCCTAAAGAAACTTCCTAACATACCAGCTGTACTTATCAGATATGTTAGGGATAGAGTTTATTCAACCAGAAATAATCCTTTACCTAAAATGTTAAAAAATATATTATTAGTAATTTACTTCACATACATTTTCCAAGTTTTTAATTAGGAAATAAAAATTTTAAATTGATTTTTAGAGGAAGAAAAAGGGAAAGGGAGAGAGAAAGAAGCATCGGTCAGAGAGCAAAACATTGATCAGCTGCCTCCTGCACATTCTCTTCCGGGAAGCCAGCCTGCAACCCAGGCATGTGTGCTGGCCAGGAATCAAACCAGCAACCTTCCAGTGCACAAGTTGATGCCCAACCAACTAAGCTACACTGGCCAGGTGGCAAATCCTATCTAATAAAAAAAAGGGGGTAATATGCAAATTAGCCATCACTCCATCACAAAAGATGGCAGCGCCCATAGCCACAAGATGGCGGTGCCCAGTCCCCTCAGCCCTGCTGGAGTCCCCCAGTCCTGGGCCACTGAGACCGGGCATCGTGAGCAGCCTGGTGGAATGTTTGCTTTGTCGCTGCTGTGACGAGGCAAGTGTCCTGCCCCGGCCGTGGAGAGCTTCTGGGCAGGGGGTGCGGAGCGGCCAGGCCCTGCAGAGAGCAGAAAACCACAGGGAGTGGGCCTAAGCCGTCAGGGCTCCCGGGTTGTAGAGGGATTCCAGATTGGAGAGGGTTCCCCTGAGGGCTCCCAGATTGGAGAGGGTGCAGGTCGGGCTAAGGGACCCACCCCCTATGCACAAATTTCGTGCACTGGGCCTCTAGTAAATTCTATAATTACTTATGTGAATTCTAAAGGGATACAGTTTTCCTAACTGCACAACCTTTTTGACTCAGATTTTCTTTGTTAAGCCTATTCATAAATTCTTCCTGACTCTTTAGGCTGCCAAACAGAGCTTCAGAATGTATTCCCCTGTTGTTTGTATGAATATATTTGTCCTTTTGACAGTGGGACCTTTTGAAATAATCTTCCTTCACTTTGAGTGGATTATCCAGTGATTAGTGATATCAGATTGGATTAGTTTGTGTGTTTTCTTGTTGGAAAAGGGGAACAGAGGGATATTAAAAATATTTAGGTTCTATGTATGTGTATGTTATAGAAGAACCTCCAGGATCTAGCTTCTGGCTGCCTTCCTCAGCTCGCCGTCCTGATCTACACACACACACACACACACACACACACACACACACACACACCCTTCACCCAGCCTGAAGAACCACTTGCAAATCCTGAATCCCATACCATGTCATGTTTATGCTGCTGCATTACTTGAGTGCTTCTTCTCCCATCTTTTTAATCTACAAGTTGCTGTTTATCTTTCAGGACTCAGTTCAATGATAACATCCTCTTTCTCACCACTCCCCCACCTTCCACTGCAGCCCAGTGAACTCTCTCCTCCCGGACCCTCCACTGGACGAGGTACAGACGCTGGAGTAGCACTGTGACACTTCATTGTTTTACTAACATCTGAGATCACTGGAGGACGGCAGTCTTGTCTCATCTGGCTTTTTGTTGCCTACAGTTACCCTAATATTTGGCACAGAGACAATATTACTTAATAAATATGTATTAATCAATTAGTTAAATTCCCTGCTCTTTCTCCAAATAACTTCTGATCCTCCTGAACACTTTTTTATTTAGTGGCCTATAGTAGTGTTGCCAACAGTACTGCTACATCTCCACATTTTAAATATATGCCACAAGAGAAAGCATTATGATAAAATGGTCATACACGTACAGATGGTTTGCTCAGACACATTTTGGAAGTGGTACCAATTCATTTGTATTATGGTTGGACATAAACTGTTCAAAATTGATATTTAACATGCACAGGTGTAACCACCAGCCAGATGTCTCTCCCTCCCCTTGCAAAGGTGAAAGAGAACCAAAGGGAAGGGGTGAGAGGTGTTTTAGGTGTTTCTAACAGGAGGACCTAATAGGGGCTAGGGAGAGTCTTCCCACAGAAAGGAGTGTTTAGTTGTAACCTGAAAGATAAGAAAAAATACTTGAGCCCTGGTCTGTGTGGTTCAGTGGTTAGAGCATCAGCCTGCGTCTGGGCACGTGCTGGAGGCAACCAATCAATGTTATCAATGTTTCTCTCTGTCTGTCTGTCTCTCTCTCTCTCTCCCTGTCTCTCTCTTTTTCTCCCCCTCCCTCCCTCCTTTCCACTCTCTCTAAAAATCAATGGAAAAAAATATCCTCAGGTGAGGATTAATAAAAAGAAAAAATACTCTAGAAAAGCAAAAAAAGGGACAGAAGTTTGCAGGAAGTATACGGCCCTGCAAGGGGAGGAAGAACTGAAGAAGCCCAGGTAGCCAGGTCCTAGAGGGGCAAGAGGGAAGTGGTAGGTGAAGAGGCTGGAGGGTAGACAGAGCCCTGTCATGAAGGCCTTATGGGTAATCTGGAGAATGTGGGCCCTAGTGCATGAAAGAGCGGTAAATTGGTGAGAAATAGAATCAGATATAATTTTACATTTTTTCTTTTGATATTAAAATTACAAACTGTGGAGTGCACAAATCTTAAGAACAAAGAGTTTTTACATATGTTTTTACTTAGGCAACAGCTGCCCAAGCAAGATATTTTCAGCACCTGGCAGGTTCTTCCCTTCCCATCAGGACTGGCCCCTCCACTGTTCTGACTTCTATCCCCAGAGCTTACTTTTACCTTTTTCTTGAACCACAATAATAACAAAACCATGTTACTTGCACTCAGCCTGTGGTCTGTGAGACATCCCTGTTGTCAAGTGTAGCAGCAGTTCCTCCATTTCATCTCTGTGCTGCATTCCACTGTATGAATTCACCTCAATTTATTTACCCATTCAATTATTGATGGGCATGAGGATCGCTTTCATGCTTATTATTGGTTATTACAAGGAACACATCTGTGAATATTGTGTTCATGTTTTGCTGGACATCAGCACTCACTTCTGCGGGAGATACAGCTGTGTAAAAGGCCTGCCTGTGCGGGGAAGGGTGACAGAAGAGAGTGGAAGGCCAGTTCCTCAGGCAATGAACCCCTGGGAACAGCCTTTCACCAGCGGGCTCACTGAAAAAGCAAGCACCTTCAGTGCATTCTCAACGTCACACAAATCAAAATGGAGATTAGAAACAGCAGGTTTCCTTTTGGCTTTTGTCAGTAGTCATTGTTCGTTACTATTTTCCTAATTAAGGTAAAATTGGTATGTAACATTATGTAATTTTCAGGTATCCAGCATTATAATTTGGTATTTGTTACACTACAGAGTGATCACCACTGTAAGACTGGAGTTAGCATTGTTTACAGCCAGCTAATTGGGAGGACGATATGGTATGGCAAGTTTTGCAAATTATAGTTGATTCTGTAACAATAAACAGAAACATTATTGTCATCATCAGACATTCAGGTAGCCCCTCCCTCCACAATTGCTGCATGTGTGTGTGGTAGTGGGTGTGCCTGAAGTGATAGATGATTTATTTATGTTTCTTTCAAATTCTTCCTAAAGCAGTTTCCCAGAACCCTCAGTTCTTTGCGGCATCTCTGAGCCATCCCTGCTCCACAGGTAAAACAGCACAAATATAGAGCTGCCATGGTCCAGACTTGTGTTGTTTTCCTGAATTGTGAATTTATTTATGTGTTAAAACTTTAAAATTATCATGTTTAGTTGTATATATGTGTGTGTGTATACATACATACATACTAGGGGCCCAGTGCATGAATTTGTGCACCTTGAAAGGAACTGTGGGCCACGAGGCTGAGGTGGGCACAGGGACGGGTCTCGGCCCATCCTCTGCACACCCACCCGTCCCTTCCCACCGCAGTCCCCAGTGCCATCTGCCTGCGGCCCCACTCCCTCCACCACCGCTCCCACGCGCTGACAGTGCTGGCCCCGCTCGCATGCGCTGACACTGCGGAGTTATTGGGGCTGGTGCCAGCAGCAAGTGCAAGTGGCAGCTGCTGCCCCGATCGCCCCTCAGAAGCAGGGGGAGGTGGAGAAGCCCTCAGGGGCAATCAGGGCGGTGCCAGGTGCAGGCAGCGGGTGTGAGCGGCAGCAGGTGTGAGCGCTGGGCGGGACCGCAGCACACGGGAACAAAGAATTTTCAGTAACCACCAGAGGCTTGTCCCAATGACAGTGACTGGTGCCCCGCCTTAGTCTGGCGCCCCCATTCACCTGCTCCACCATCCTGCCACAGCCGATGCCCGCCATATGCTGCACTCTGCCGCCTACTGCCAATGCCACCATGTTCCGCATGTGCCCCCTGTTGGTCAGTGCACGTCATTGCAACCAGTGGTTTGGTTGTTCCACCACTCGGTCTATTTGCATATTAGGGTTTTATATACAGTGGGGCCTTGACTTACAAGTTTAATTCGTTCCGTGATGGAGCTCGTAACTCAAATTACTCATATGTCAAATCAATTGTAAATGAGTGAGACACGTGATGCTGGGCTGATGTTGTGGCGTTCACTGTGACGTTCGCTGCGCCAACTAGCGGTGGGGTATCTGAAGCTGGCTTGTAACCCGAATTTTAGCTCTCAACTCAAAGCAAAAAATCGGCCGAGAGACGGCTCGTATCTCAAAAAACTCGTTAGTCGGGACACTCGTAAGTCAAGGCCCCACTGTATATAGATATACTAGAGGCCCGGTGCACGAAATTCGTGCACTCGGCAGGAGGGAGGTCCCTCAGCCTGGCCTGCACCCTCTTGCAGTCCAGGAGCCCTCAGGGGATGTCCAACTGATGGCTTAGGCCCGCTTCCTGCAGGGGTGCGGGCCTAAGGTTGCAGTTGGACATCCTTAGCATTGCCACAGAGGCGGGAGAGGCTCCTGCCACCGACGCTGCGCTTGCCAGCCATGAGCCTGGGTTCTGGTGCATTGACAACCAGGGGGCAGCTCCTGAATTGAGCGTCTGCCCCCTGGTGGTCAGTGTGCATCATAGCAACCAGTCATTTAGTCGATTTGCTTATTAGCCTTTTATTATATAGGACTAGAGGCCCGGTGCACAAAAATTTGTGCACTGGGGGGGGGGGGGG
>NW_005371949.1:180764-199941 GCF_000412655.1 Myotis brandtii | reverse complement strand
CGGCAAGTCAGGTGGGGAACGTTGGAGTCTGCAGTCACTGGAGCAAGCAAGCCTCATGTTCGCTTCCAGCTGCCTGGCTGCCGGCCGCCATCTTGGCTGACAGTTAATTTGCATAAGGATATGCTGATTAGCCAATGGGAAGGGTAGCGGTCATACGCCAATTACCATGTTTCTCTTTTATTAGTGTAGATATGGTTTACATTATAGAAAATAATACAGTCAGGTGTTTTTATAGAAAAATCCAAGACTTTCAGGGACAACCAGTGTTCAGTCTTCATTTGGAAATTGAGACCCAATAATGTGTACTGAAGAGCTGTGTTCTAATTCCACCTGACCAAGTCAGGGTTTTAACCCACTACCTGGCCTTCTAATTTTACTCTATATCTGTGTTTTTACCCTGTTCTGAATGGGCTATGCATTTGCATTAATTCGTCTAATAAACATTTATAGAGCACTGGCAATATGCCAGAAGCCTTGCTAGTTGGTAGTAGAGAATACAAGGTATAGTTGCTGATCAAAGGAATTTATAGACTAGCAGCAGAGACAGTCAAGTAAGTGACCCAGCGGTTGTCATATCCCACTTGAGACTTGAGATAAAATTATACCCATGGTGCTCTGGTAGCACAGAAGAGGGGCATTTAAATCAGAGTAGGTAACCCTTGAGCCGCCTCGTCAAGGATGAGGGGCATGAGCTAGGAAGGGCATACCCAGCATGGAGATTGGGAACCTCAAAAGCACAGAGGCAGGAAGTAGCCTGGTGCAGTCATTCCTGACTAACAGATGGATGGTTGGAGCCCAGGGTGGGCATGCTCAGGGGAGCTGGAGAGAAGGCTAGAGCGGGAGGCAGGAGATCAACTAAAGAACTTGTGTGCATGTATGTATAACCCATGGACACAGACAATAGGGTGGTGAAGGCCTGGGGCAGGGCATGGAGGTAGGCTAAAAGGAGTCAATGGGGGGAAAGGGGGGCATATGTAATACTTTCAGCAATAAAGATTTAATTTATAAAAAACAAAAACACAAAGCTGGGTGTAGGAAAGGGTGTAGTCTGAGGACGAGACCTGGATTCTCCCCTGTTCCCACCTAGACTCCGTGTGTCCTCAGGCTTGCCGTCTGGCCTAGTGTCCTCATCAGTATGACCAGAGAACTGGGAGAGTTGTTCCCAAACCATGTTCTGGAAACATTGTCCTGGTAGATGCAAAAAGATATGTTATGAAAAATTGTTCTTTCCTTAAATCGTTAGGGGAAGTTTGACTACCATATTCTCCTCTAAGATTCACCATGGCATCAGCATGTTAAGTTTCCAGTCCTCCAGTGAAGAAACCACTTCAGGTTTCTCTAACTCGGCATTTGTCAAGTTATTTGAACTTAGAGCCAATTTCTTATAATATCACTGTCAGTATCATGCTACAGAGCCCCATTTTAGCAAAAAATGAACAAGGCCTCAAAGATCCACATGTCTTCATTTATTTAGTCATTCAGTTTTTGAAAGAGCTGGTCACACACCCTCTCTGTGTTTTAGATTGCTTGTGTATCCCCGTAAGAAACTTTGGTTGTTATTATTTCATAGCATCAGCTATCCTGGGAATTTTTTTCATTTTCTCATTTTTCATGTCATGCCCAGACTTGATTACCTGGTAATAAGTCACGAGAAATGAAAATTGAGTTGTTTCTGTATAAATATCAATCATTTATGATATATTTAATAGAAATTACAATGAATAAAATCAGGGTTTTACTTAGAATTCATTTAATATAGGCAGATACCGGAATTAATAATGAATCAATGAATCATTTGTGATGCCAAAGAGATCATATAATAAAAACAGAACTGACCTTGTTAGAAATCTGATATTTTCAACATTTATCTGTCAGAGCCACTGATTTGGAAATTATTATAAATTCGTGAAAAATAGGAACTTCTTTCCCTTGTAAAAATACCCATCATTTGGCAAACGAGTGTCATTTTCCTTGAGGAGAATGTAGTGACTGGCTATCCAGAGTGCTGCCATGACAAGGTAAACCAAGCAAATAGCTGGAAAATTGTCTGTAATCACAGCATCACAATGGTTGGTGAGCACAACCATTCACATTAACCATGGCATTCTCCCTACTTCTCCTGTAGGTCCTGTTTACCCCACATCCTTATCTCCAGGGATTGGTCCTCTTTGCCTGCATCTCCCTTCCACTTTCACTGTCATTAGCACAGTGCTGGTCACCCGGAAGCACTGGGATAAATACAGACCAAACTGGTCCACTCAGAGAGGTTTCCAAATGCAGGGATGTCTGTGTCTAGCACCCCTCCCATTCGACAATCGGGGTTTATTGATGTGCGTTACTGTTATTAGTCCTGTTCCTTTTATTAGTAGTATAGTCCTGAAGATCCTGAGAAATTATAAGCAAGTAGCAGCCGGGGAGGGTGGGAGCTGGATGAAAGGAGAAGAATGCCAGGCTTGCTTTTGAGAAATTGGTAATCTGGTCAGGCAGCCCCAGCACACCTGGGAGGCCTGGAACAATTACAGTGTTTATTTCCCAGCAGAAGCGCGGGGCACCCAGTGAATACTCGAGTGATGAGGGCCCGTAGATTAGCGGCGCCATCACATTATCCTCGGTTATTAGAAGAGTAAATTGAGTCATAAGAAAGGAAGAGGTTACCCAAACCTGCCCCGGGCTGATTACCAGTGGCATAATTGAAAGGAGAGCCAGGCCCTGTCCCTCAACAATCTGCGAGATCTCCCCCGCTCATCGAGCCCGCGCTCATCTTCCCGCAGAGCTTTGGGTTTGACACTGGCTTTGTCAGGAAGGCTGAAATGGACTCTCCTTTGTTAATTGCTGTCCACATGTTGTAGGATATCCTGAGTTCTGAAGCAGGATGAGGATTTTAGATTCTTCTTAGCAGCGTGGGGACATGTAGCTAAGCAGAATCAATTCCTGTCACTCACACACAAATACAGAGAAACGGGATTATGGATCAGGGGAATCTGCAGTGTTTTAATCTTAAAATCAATACAGAAAAGGAAGTTGAACTTGTGGGAATTCTATAGAGATGGTAATTTGGTTTGCCTTACCGAATATAACTGTTCTTCCTTTTCTCCTTCTGGTTATTTTACTCTGGGGGAGATTACAGGGGTGGAGTGTGGGGGGCGGGGGGAGAGGGGAAAAAGACAAGAAATCCCTACAAGCAAATAATCTTGAATAAACATACACATGTAAACACATAACAAGCAGATCCTCCATTGTGTAGAAAAAAGCTGCATACTTTTATCCATTCTTTTTATGTTTAGAAGAAAAAGACAGTTAACCAAAAGCCTGTGCCCCACTGTCTGCGTTTAAGCATAATAAAATGCCGTTGATCTTTCATGGGTCACTGTCAGAATGGAAAAAATTGTTTTTTCCAATCTTTACTTTATGGCCAAGTCTGCCTATGCAATTCTGTCTGATTAAATGCGTATTCAACAAACCATTTATTGACCAAAGGATTCCAAGCTGCTAAGCATGTGATTAATATTTACCCCAGTGTAATTCTGCTCCTTTTGAAAGATGAACTAATGGTTTACATAACTCAGTCTTTTCTTAAAGAGTGAAAAATCACTGATTATGCCTCTTTTCAGACATAACACTGGTTTACTGCAGAGTGCTCCCTGTCTCTATGTCGGAGTCTATTTGGACATTGCTTCTACAGTGGCAACAACAGTAGCAAGTACTGTGATCTCATGAGAAAATGATGGGGCTACAGGCAGAACTCAGGTCTAGCCGGGAGGCAGAACGGTGTAGTTAAAAGAGCAAAGCCTGGAGCCTTCGCTTTGTGTGCTACCTGTTTCGAAGCCAGTTTGTTCATCTTTAAACAGGGATGAATACAGGATTCACCCAGCAGGTGGGCGTGTTGAGAGGATTAAGTGAGGTGAAGCATGTAGAACCCTAGCACTGTACCTTGTACTTGCAAGAACCAGTAAATGTTCATGATCGTGACGATCATTATGTGTCTCAGGTGAGATAACATATGCCATGTATGTAAGAACATTCTAGAGGCTGTAAAGCACAATACAAATGGTGGTTGTTATTCATAATAGATTGATGGTTTTGAAACTTTAAAAATAAGTCATGGAAGGCTTTTTCTTTGTGCTGCCTGCCATAGGTCCCTCATCTCAAAGTACAGACCTGGAGGTGATAAATTCAGGCCCAACTGAATATGTATTCCCTTTATGAAAAGCCACAGAGATAGCTGTGACTACCCAGAATTCCATGAAATCAATTTGAAAATCCCTAGCCTATGTCCTTTCACAGAAAACACTTCTCAGATCTTGGGAAGACCAGCTGTATGTAAGATACTTATTTTGTTGTCATTTTTAATCAATACTTTTAAATGCCCTCCCAGGAAAGCTTGAGTGTTTGAAATGATTGCATTATTTCAGCCATCTTTCCTTGTCCTACCTATTACTTGAGTAAAAACAAACAAACAAAAAAACAACAACTCCTGAGCCTGTGTCCTCTCTGTGTCCTTGGCAGAGCACAATCATTGTGGAGAAGACAGTGCAAGACCTGCTGAATCTGATGCATGACTTGAGCGCGTACTCAGATCAGTTCCTCAACATGGTGTGTGTGAAGCTCCAGGAGTATAAGGACACCTGCACGGCGGCCTACAGGTAGGACCTGAGCAATGTCACTGGCAACCTAACTGTTGTCTGGTTGGTGAGGCTGCCTTCAGAGCCTCACTCGAAGGAAAGGACCACCTTTAGTTGGTCAAGGGGCCTGAGGAGAACATGTGCCACAGAAAGAGTCTCCTGGATGCTGTCGTCATCCCCCAGAGGGAGGGAAAAAGACAGAGGCACAGAGGGACAGAGCCACTGAGGACTGCCATCGGTGGCTGAGATGAGGTGTCAGCCTTGATTTCCATGAAAGCTTAGAATCCTAAGATTCATCTTCCTTGAGGACATTCCAGAACTTGATTAGTCCATCATGTGATTCTAAACGATCTTTAAAGTAAAGCAATTTCAAACTCATAGGAACTCTTAATAATCTATAATATGATTTCCTTTTACTTCTTTCAAATGTGTTCCTCTTACTGTTTGATCTATAGCCTTCCTACTGTCATGAAAAGACAGTTACACTGTTTTTAGCATCAGCAGAAATGAACAACCATTGTTATGAACTTGAAAACCTTTAGTTTTTCCCTCTAAGTTCTTTTCCCTGGGTTCAAAAAATCTCTTTGAGCTCATGGAAAGGATCATAGCACTTCTCATGAAAAGCTAATTATAGGAGCAAATTATGATCTGGTTGACAAAACCTAACACAATTAGGGGAGAAAGGAATGTATAATAAAATACTACATTTTGTATGATATATAATTAAACCTAGGCAGGTAAAGTACAGTACATAATCAGGTACTACTTGTGCAGCACAGAATATAAGAGCAGAGGGAATGAAAGAGAGAAAGGGTGATTGGAGTCTGGAAAGATTTCAGAGACGATGAGCTATGTGCTGGGGCTGAGAAAGACAAATGCGATGTAGGAAGTTGCAAAGAATAAGTAAGGGCTTTGCAGGGGTGAAGAGGAAGCACAGCGCAGTTGCTTGGTATTCAGAGGGGGAATGGAAGGAGGTTTGGATGGAACAGATGTCCTAGTAGAAGGTTGTGAGAGATAATATTTAATAGGAAAAGTAAGACCAAATAACAAAGGGTCTTAAAAGGTAAGACTTGAACATTTATATATTTTATTGATTTTTTACAGAGAGGAAGGGAGAAGGATAGAGAGTTAGAAACATCAATGAGAGAGAAACATCAATCAGCTGCCTCCTGCATACCCCCTATTGGGGATGTGCCCACAACCAAGGTACATGCCCTTGACCGGAATCGAACCTGGGACCCTTCAGTCCGCAGGCCGACGCTCTATCCACTGAGCCAAACCAGTCAGGGCAAGACTTGAACATTTAGATGTTGCATAGTAGATGATAAGGAGTCATTATAAGTGAGCCGGGAAGCAGTGGTCAGAAAGATGAATCTGGCCGAAGAGTATACAACTTAGATTAATACTTTACCACCTTCCAGCAGTAAGTATTGTTTATCCACAGAACATCAACCACCTCATTGAGAGATGCGCTTCCAATGATATTTTACTTTATTTGTTTAAAAGTGATTCATAAAATTATAACATATTTGCCTTTAAAATATACATGTAATCAGTAATTATGCTATAATCAATTGTGTACTAACGAATAATTATTGTGTACTAAATAATAATAATAATAATGGCAATTCAAACAAAAATGTTAAAATTTAGTCTTGTGGTAACAGAAAATTTTAATTTATCTTAGATTTTAATTTGTACAGTTTTTGACAGAACACTACAATAGAGTAATCAATAAGATCCTCTCAAGCATAAATATATATTTCTAATGGATGAAATTCAGTGAGGAACTAAAATAGAAATAATAATTCCAAGAGAAAAGTGAACAATACCAACTGTCAGAGAGGACCTTATTCGAATATATTTAATGTGTATAATGGTGGATATCAAATCCCTATGGTGTTGAGATTCCACTGGGTACACTTAAAATAGTGCTTTTAAAGTGTCACTGTTTATAATATTAAACAAAGTATATTCTTTGCTACCATTTAAGTTCATACTGAAAGATACTAAATATCAATTTTTAAATGTGGGGAGGAGAATATCATTTTTCAAAATTCCTTCTCTAACTGGTACACAAATACAAATTTTAAAAGCCACTGCTCATCGTTAGTTCTCTCTGATTAGAATTTCTGGGCCACAGAGTTATATTTTCAGCTTTACAAAACCCACCTCCAAAGTGATTGTACCAACGTCACATCAACCAAATGAGACTCAAATAGCATATTTTAAATATTAAAACAAAATATTAAAAAAACCTTTAAAATTGGTTGCATTTTAATAACATTGTTTTAAGTTTACTGTTAAGTTTGTCTTTAACCTCCATTGAATTTTAAGGTTTTTTTACAAAAGCAAATCATATCCTTTTTTTGCTTATATTTCATTATGGCCAACCAATAATTCTAACAAATAATAATGCTGATGAATATTAATAATAATGGAGAAGTTACATAACCTGCCCAAGATAAGGTAAAGTTGATTCTAGAATCTAAACACCGTTGATCACCATTTATATTGTTGTTCTTGTGATTTGTTTTTTTATTATTTTTTTAAATAAATTTTTATTGATTTCAGAGAGGACAGAAACATCAATGATGAAAGAGAATCATTGATTGGTTGCCTCCTGCACACTCCCTACTGGGGATCGAGCCCTCAATCCGGGCATGTGCCCTTGACCGGAATTGAACCCAAGACCCTTCAGTCCATAAGCTGACACTCTATCCACTGAGCCAAACCGGCTAGGGCTGTTCTTGTGATTTAGAAAGAAGTTTTTTTTTTAACTTCATACAGATTGGCATCTTACTGGCTGTAGATCTTTTCCTCATCATTTATGATCCTGCCTCTCAGTATGTCACGTGATGGGAAGCTCTCCCCATCCACAAAGCAAGCTGGTCCTTTTGAGCAATTTCTTGTTTTGAAATGATGTCCCCCTATCCATTGTGCATAGACCTTTTTCCCAGGAGTGATTCCAAATTAGTTTAATCCATATACATGAAAACCCTTCATATGTGTGAGGTTGGCTATCAGAGTCCATATTGTCTGCTTGCCCCCGCCCCTACCCCAGACTGAACATTCTCGGTTTCTCATAAACCATCCCAGTCTTCTTTCTCTCTTGCCCACTAGCCTGGCTTGCCTGGCTTATAAAGAACTCCACACTGAGCCTAGCATCCTCACATCAACCAAATGAGACTCAAATAGAGTATTTTAAATATTAAAACAAAATATTTAAAAAAACCTTTAAAATTGGTTGCATTTTAATAACATTGTTTTAAGTTTACTGTTAAGTTTGTCTTTAACCTCCATTGAATTTTAAGGTTTTTTTTACAAAAGCAAATCATATCCTTTTTTTCCTTATATTTCATTATGGCCAACTAATAATTCTAACAAATAATAATGCTGATGAATATTAATTATAATGGAGAAGTTACATAACCTGCCCAAGATAAAGGTAAACTTGATTCTAGAATCTAAACACCATTGATCACCATTTATATTATTGTTGTTCTTGTGATTTGTTTTTTTTTTATTATTTTTTTAAATAATATTTTATTGATTTCAGAGAGGAAGGGAGAGGGAGAGAAAGAAACACAAATGATGAGAGAGAATCATTGATCAGTTGCCTCCTGCACGCTCCCTACTGGGGATCGAGCCCTCAATCGGGGCATGTGCCCTTGACTGGAATTGAACCCAGGACCCTTCAGTCCATAAGCTGACACTCTATCCACTGAGCCAAACTGGCTAGGGTTGTTCTTGTGATTTAGAAAGAAGTTTTTTTTTAACTTCATACAGATTGACATCTTACTGGCTGTAGATCTTTTCCTCATCATTTATGATCCTGCCTCTCAGTATGTCATGTGATGGGAAGCTCTCCACATCCACAAAGCAAGCTGGTCCTTTTGAGCAATTTCTTGTTTTGAAATGATGTCCCCCTATCCATTGTGCATAGGCCTTTTTCCTAGAGTGATTCTAAATTAGTTTAATCCGTATACATGAAAACCCTTCATATGTGTGAGGTTGGCTATCAGGGTCCATATTGTCTTCTTGCCCCCGCCCCTACCCCAGACTGAACATTCTTGGTTTCTCATAAACCATCCCAGTATTCTTTCTCTCTTGCCCACTAGCCTGGCTTGCCTGGCTTATAAAGAACTCCACACTGAGCCTAGCATCCAGGTGTGCTCTTTGTACTTCAGCAGCACCATCACCTCCCCTATGCAGGATCCAGTGCTGGACACAGTGCTTCTTCTTACATCCTGTCATTGCATTTGTCAGCTACTGATTGAGCGTTTACCAGACCCAAGACAGGTTTGAGTGTGTGGGGACAGCAGAGTCAATCAGTCACAGATTATACCTTTAATGAGCTTACACTCTTGATAGAGGATAAAAAGGGAAATAGGGGACAAAGAAAGGGGGCATGTGTATATCCACAGCATTAGCTTATAACAGAAAATACAGTAAGATGTTCCAGGGGGAAGAAATTACCTGAGGAGGACAAGAAAGGCCCAGGGGGGCGGGGGGGCGGACATGAAGGAGGCCTTGTGAAGGAAACGGAAGGTTTAGACTTGACTTAGGCTTATGGAGCTGAAGGAAGAAAGGAACCAGAGAGATGTCAGGGAGGTGGGGAAGAGTTAAAATAGGAAGAACAAATGATGAATTTGGAGCTTTGGAAAGGAAGGCGGAGCCAAAATGGTGGAGGATCTTGAGTGCCAGGAACTTGACCTAAATGAGGTGGGAGCTGGTGAAGGTGAGTTAAAGGGGAGTACCAGGTGCTTTAGGGAGATCCTCCTGAGCTTTGTGTAAGATGGATCGGACAGCAAGTGTGTGGAGGTAGAAGAGGGGCAGTGAGTGCTCGAATCAGAGGAGAGGCCGGGTAGGGACAGAGAGTTCAAGAATCATTAAGGAAGTAAATTTGTGGGACATGGCCACTGCTTGGCTGGAGGGGGTAGGAACTGATGTAAGAAGAAATAGTTGAAATTAGGCTATTTTTTTTATGCTGTATTTGTAGGGATTTTTTTTTTTACCTCAAATTCAAGATCTCACATTTACCCATTAAATTTAATGTTACTGTTAGCTCATCATTTTAATCTATTGAGATATTTTTGAATTCTCATTCTGTCATCAGAAAAATCCTAGCTATTCTTCCAAATTTCATGTCAATCTTGATTTTATAAGCAATCTTCTGGTTTCTTCATATATCATTTTTAAAAATGTTCAATAGGACAGGGCTAAATTAAGAATTTGGGGCCATATCTCTTGAGACTTCCTTTGAGATCCACATCCACATATCACTCAGTACTCCAGGAGCTCATGGGTAGCTCAGAAGGAGGCTCTGGAGCCTAAATTTGAATACCAGCTTTTCTACTTTTTAGTTGTATGACCTTAAACAAATTACTCAGCCTCTCTGTGCCTTAATTTTCTCATCTGCCAAAAGGAGTTAATAGCTCTTCCTTCATGGGGTAGTTTTGAAAATGTCAATCTTTTAGAACTGTTTTCAGCAAAATATTAAGTTCCCCCGAAATGATTAGCTGCTATTTTGATAATGACTACCATTGATGATAGTACTGCCCTATATTTTATTATCTGCCCTATAAGAGAGGTTAGATTTCTTGCTGGTCATCTCCAAGTCCAAATCCTTTTAATGTAGCTAATCTTCCCTCCTGTCTCCCCAAGATTGGCAGGTATAAGCTAGCAATGATGTTTGAGCAGGAACCCTCCCATCCCTTCACTTTGGGACTCACTGCTCCCTGTCCTGCCAGACCTATGTTAAGAACTCCCATCTTGGACAGCCTACAAATTACCCTTGGATATAAGGTTTCTTGACCTTGAGCCATATATACAATTTATTCATTCAAATCAATGAAATTACCTGGTTAGGAAAGGAACAAAGTCATGTGACTCACTCACTGTGAGGTCTTCCTGGCACCAACCGAGTGCCACTTCCTCCTTGTTCACACACTATGTTTAATAGTTTGCTCTAGAATTTTGCCTATAATTCTAAACTCTCCCAATTTCTGTAATTTACCTTCTTTTCTTCTATGAACATGACCGGTTTTTTGTCATTTTGTGTGCTATTTTATTTAGGAGAAAGATTGAGTGTTTGTATTTGAAGAAAACTGCTTAGAGAAAAGGGGAAATTATTGATGTAGGAGACAAAGGGTGAATTGAAGAACTAATGCTTTGGCGATGGGTAGGGTGGGATGTAGTGAGTAGGGTGGATGTAGTGAGTAAGTCCAGAGATTGGCTTGAGGCAGGAACATGAGTGGTGTTGTTCACCATGGTATTTCCTTCTTACAGGAATTGAGATAATTCTCTGTCATTTCTATATCAACATTTGGTCCATACAGTGCAACTGTATCTCTAGTATATACTCCTTCCAGGATCGTGGCCATGGCTTTTGGTTCTTGATATATTGTGGCCATCAAGAGTCTGTTGATTCCTTCCCCTGGGAGGCTAGTATGACACTTTGGTGACCTTCTTGGCCAGATTCTCTGGAATGGTGCCACTAAGAGACCGTCCCATATACAGGGTAATATCTGCAGTGATCTCCCACAGTTGCTGAATTACAGCCTAGGATGAATTATCTCGGGGCTGGAAAGAGTAATTCTGTGAAGCTTTGAGGGGAAGAAATAGAATATTATGTATATGGTTGTTATACAACTGTGTGCACACACATACGCGCACAGCCTGTTGTCTCTTCCGTAATCAGGTTTTCACACCAGTGGGAAAGTGTTTTCTTACCGTATGAGTCTGAAGACGCAGTGTCCTTACTTCCTGTCCCCATGCATTGCCCTCCCCCGGATTGGCACCTGCTGAGGAGTAATTAGGGCAGTCCTAATTTGGACAGCCAAATCCTGATTACAGTGAGAGGAAAAACAGGAAATGTTCTAGTTTGGCTGCCAGCAAATGACTGACTTAAATAGCAAGCCATATACAATTCAAATGATCCAAAATGATATAACACTGGGAAGGAGGAAGGGAGCTGGGAACATTGCAGTCGGATTCTTTCGAAGCAGATAACTCTTGCAGAAATGATCAAATCCATAAGCTTACAATGCCCTCTGCTGAGAGCTGGCTGGTTTTCCAAGTTCACCAAGTTTACTATAAGAACCTGGGCATCCACTGGCATTTAGAGGTCGGGGAAGTCAGAAACAGCTCACCTTTCCATGAGCACCTCACCCTGGAGAGAAAGCCTGTATATGTAATGATACCATGCTACATGCTCTGCAAAAAGAGAGGTTTCCTAAAAGGGAAATGAGGACCCCCAAGTCTTTTCCTTAATTAGCCACACCCCTTGGGGCTTAAGGAACACTCATCTGCGAGTTGTCTTCTGTGCTGTTAGCATCAGGCAGCTGGTCCATTAGTCAGCCTGTCCCAAGCTGAGCGCTTCTCCCCCTTTGCTGCCCTTTGTCCTGAGGCACAGCCAGCAGCTTGTGTCTCAAAATTGTCATTTAAAAATTGAAAGTCACAATTTTTTGAAGTTTTTATCTGTTCCAACTTAGCATTTGTTCATTAGTCAAAATTTTGTTTGGCCTTTCTGGCATTGCGTCCGGCCTGGTGGAGGATACAAATAAAGCATCTTCTAATCCTAGAGGCTTAACTGATAGAAGACACAGCATGTTCCCATGTTCTGTTAGGGAAAGGTCCAACCTCAGGGCCCACCTTTTACCACTTCTTCACAGAGGCCCGAGGACGCAAAGCTAACAGTAGCTGATGGCAGAACCCGGGTGTGGCCCAGGCCTGCACGCCTTGTTGGCCCTCAGTCTGCTTGTTGAATGAATGAGGAAATTCCTGGCAGACTGAGTAGGATGAGCAGGCAGTGGGGTAGCATGTCTATCGTGATGGCTGGGGAGAAGGTCAAGAAATCCAAATGCCTGGGGTTGGCAGTGTGGTTGGGTAGGAAGGTGAAGAAAAGGGAGCTCTGAAAACTTCCCATATTCAGTAAAGGAGGACTATCATAGGTTTGCTGAGAAAGACGACCTCCTCCCTGACCCAAGTGGTGTGTGAAGAAGGTGGTGGCCTCATCGTGCTGTAGCAGAGACTACACACCAGGGCTGTGGTGGCTCATGAAGCCCTTCGGGTTTCCTGTGTAGCCACAGGCCAGGTCCTGCAGGAGTGAGAGCTTAGCTCGGTTGCCTTGCGACCTTTGCCAACAAACTAACTTTGAACTTCAAAAGAGCCGAGGGCACATGCCAGGGAAACCAGCCACCAGATCCAGGCCAGGTGCCTTCCAGTTTGCCTGTGTTTTCCAGGAGCCATCTCCAGAGTTATCAGACGTTCCCTAAGTTGGGGAGCTTAGCTCGGTTGCCTTGCGACCTTTGCCAACAAATAACTTTGAACTTGAAAAGAGCCGAGGGCACATGCCAGGGAAACCTGCCACCAGCTCCAGGCCAGGTGCCTTCCAGTTTGCCTCTGTTTTCCAGGAGCCATCTCCAGAGTTATCAGATGTTCCCTAAGTTGGAATTATTGAGTAGAAACACATACCACCATAAGGCTCTCCGATGAGCATTGAGCGTGATATAAAAGATAACTTGATGTTTCTCTGCTCTTTTCCTGTTTATTCTGCTCCGTCTTACCTTAAGGGATATTTTGGTTTTGAATTTGCGTTTATTTTGTCCTGTTTTGTTTTAATCAGCAGCATAGTGCCGGCTCTTATTTTGTTTCTCTCTCGTTGTCATTACGACTGTGTTGCTGGACATTGCGCTGCATTGAGCCTGCTGCAGGTCATCATTCACACTCGAAAATCCGCAACGGCAGCTTCATTTGGACCAACTTTGCCCAGGGTTCATTTGTCTAGCTTGGCTCCTAGTTTTTGAAGTGTCTGAAAGTAAACATCATGCCCTGGAAACAGTTGAATCCAATTAGCCCCACCTGCCCCTGGTTGTTTACCTAATGAAAGACTCGGCACCCCAGCTGTGTCCGGGGACCAGGCACACACTTGCACGTCCCAACTGTTCCAGAGAGGACGCAATGCGCATCAGAGCCAGTCGGCACCAGCAGATGTTTTCCGAATGAAATTTACTCGGCTGTGTCTGGAGGGTGGACCCTCTCATGGCAGCCTTATCACCTGTTCCAAGAGGTATGCCTATTTTCCTCTTCCTCCTGGGAGGAGGTACAAATAGTTACACAGATGGCTCTGTCTGTGGCCCATTGAGCTGTGAATTAATTAGTAGATTATGGTTCTGGTAGTGGTAATTAACCCTACTCTTCTTGTGGAATAATTGTTAGAGATTTAGTTCTACTTTTTTGAGGCTATTTGGATATGTCCCGGAATTTTGTAGCCCACACAATCTAGTTTAGCACAAAATTATAAACCAATAAATGCAATTGGTCAAGATGGAAACTTGCCATTTGAATGAAAAATTTCCTTTAGGGTAATTGTATGTTGCTAATCAATGCCAGTATTTTAAATTGGAATATTGGGAATTGCATTTGAAATTGATGTTCATTCCAGTATGAATTAATAATATATTGTTGAGGGCACTATATAGGTAGCATGTTAGTTAATTTGGATTACATTTTTTAATAAGACAGGATCAATGAATATTACTGAAGGCAGCAATAAAGTACTTGAATTATTGAATTCTTCCAAAGTCTTCCAAAAAATACGTAAGTAAATAATGTGAGTGCCTTTAACATAGCTCCCACTAAGCTAATTTTTTTCATTCCAGCTAGTGATAAAGTGAAAAATTCCAAGTCCCCAAAATGTGCAATGCTATCTCACACCTATAGACCCAAACTGTTTACTGACTCCCAGGGCTGAAGTGGGCCAGAAAGGATGGGCTCAAAGATTTAGAGGCTGGAAAACTGAGTTAGGTTTGGGCTTCTAATTCTGTGCAACAGAATTTGACCTATGGTGTGGGTTTAAGAGGAAGTGAGCCACCCAACCAAAGTTCTTTCTAGATATAGACACTGAAATTTAAATTTTATGTAATTTTCTTCTTTTGATTTTTTTTTAAATTTTAAAAATCTGTATTGTTTATAGCTTACAGGATATACAAAGTCAGCTGATGGGGCAGATTTGACTGACAGGCCATTGTTTGCCCAGCCCATCCTGTGGGGCAAAGTTCTAATGGTGAAGTTGTAAGTGATAAGTATAAAAGGAGGGTTTTTTGTTGGATTTCTTTCCAAAGGGAGAGATTACTGAAGGCTGCTGACACAATCAACAAATTCTTTGCAGAGAAAGTGAGACTTAGAGGAGACTTTCCAATAATCCCCACTTGAAAATAAGTGGTAAAAGGGAAGGCTTGTCAACTATCACTCATTGGCTCATTTGTTTTTTGAGTCAGGATTTTTTTATGTTGGATTTTTTTTTTGTGGGGGGGGGGTACACCTGTATTCATTAATCTGATTTGTATTGAATTCAGGAAGGTATGGTGAAAGCCAGGCAGAGCCATCTGTGATTTGGTCAAATGCCAGTGGCTTGATAGCTCACCCAAGTCATTTATTGCAGAGAAGGGCTAAAGGAAAACCACGAAATTGGTTTTAGTTTAATGTGTTACCTAGACTCCTAAAACTGAAGAGGGCTATTTTTATCTCCAGTTCGGTTCTTATACACTTTCCCAAAACCAGGTATTGTGCTAAGTGCCACAGGCACAAAATCTAGTAAGAAATCAACTCTATCCTCAGAGAACTCATCATTTGGTATGGGATCACAAATTGTGAAGAAGTGTAATAGGACCAGTGAGAGTGGAGGTTCTGTGTAAGGGAGTGGTGCTCACCCTTGACTTTACATTGGAATCACCTGGGAAATCTTTACAAACTCTGATGCCTAGGTCTCATCCTCTGAGAGTCTCATTTACTTGGTTGTGGGTGTGGCCCAGATGAGCCCAATGTGCAGTCACCATAGAAAGCCTCTGGTATAAGGTTGATGAGGCTCAAAGAAGAGGACTCAGCTGTCCTAAGGGAAGAGCCAAGGTAATACTGATCAGCAGAGGCAAGTAAGGAAGATGAAGAGAAGCTCTCTGGGCAGAGATAATGCACAGAAGCAGGAAATAGTATATCGCATTCAAAAAACTTTCCAATACTCGTCATGGGTAGGGTATTCAGCCAGCACAGGTTGGGCCAGGGTTTGTCTGGGGTAGTGAACAGGGACAGAGCAGGAAACAGTAGCAGGAGATGAAGCTGAAAAGGTAGGTGTTCATGGCTTGCTAAGTGTGACTTTGTCTTAGAATTAGGAGTCAGTGAAGAATTCTAAGGAGGATAAGATGATTGTATTTGAACAATTTTGGAGAAATGACTCTTGCGACTAGTGCTGTAAGTTGGACTGATGGTCTTGAAGCTCCAGGCAAGACACCCAGTTACAAGGTCACTGCCAAGTCCCACTGAGAAATGATGAGGGTCTAAATATCGGTTATGACCAAACCTGGTCAGGAAATGGCAAATTCATAAGATTCTAAGGAGGTGGGCTGGCAGGATGTGGTAACTATGGATGGCAGGATGGATGGATGAACTGTTGACAAAAACAGGTATATTGGATGTTTACTGGGAGAGAAAGAGGTGGATAATATTTATTTGAAATGCTGGTAGAACTTACAAGTGAAATTTTCCTATAAGCCTTTGGATATACAGGTCTGAGACTTAGAAGACAGGGCAGTAGTTGATTTAAGACAGAATTTTGACTTCAGCCAAAAGTGTGGAGTAGATAGATTTAGGAAGCTCTTTTCCTACTGCCAGCTCATAGAAAGTCCAGATAAAAATATGTACCTTACAATTTTTTTTCTAATATGTATCCACATTCAAAGGAAGAAGAAATTCTCCAGATGCCTCAAATGAAAGAGAAACAAAAAGCCAAAGCAACCAGCAAATGTTGCAGTTGAGTGGCCCCTGAAGGCATCAGGACCACGGAGTGAGGTTGTCTGAGTCTCTTAGAGGCGCTATAACAAAATACCACAGACTGGGTGGCTTATAAACTACAGAAATTTATTTCTCACAGTTCTGGATGCTGGAAGTCCAAGATCATAGTACTGTGAGGACCCTCTTCCAGTCACAGGCTTCTCACTGCATCCTCAAATGATGAAATGGTCTGGGATTTTTTAGGTGGGCACTAATCCCACTCACGAGGGCACCACCCTCATGACACAATCACTTATCTAAGGCCCCACCTCCTAACACTGTCACGTTAGTGTTAGGATTCCAAGATGTTAAATTTACTTCAGGTCATATCAGAGATCAAGAACCAAAAGGGGCTGACATTTTAACACCTGCATACCAGGCAGTTTTATCTGTGCAGAAGTTATAGAGGGATATTCATTCATAAAAGGAGCCAGGAGAACTCTGGGCTTAGGAATGAGCCACCCACCTAGGACTAGAAAAGGTAGCCATGAAAAGAAATCAGAATTCCATTTCTGTGACACATGCAAATTGCACTATTCGTGTGGGGAGAGAAACTTATAAGGTAAAAAAAAAAAACCAGAAAACCTTAAAAAATTATTTAGAACTAGTGAAACCCATAGGATCCAGAAGAGACAAATGCAAACCACCTAATAGTAACATCTCCAAAACTCAGGGCACATGTGGGATTCTTGCAGGAGGCAAGTGCCACTGTGGCAGAGCTTGCAGAACAAACTAGCAGAGCACATGAGAAGGGAAGGAAAATGCACCAAACAGGACATTTGACATCCAAAGACATACACAATATAGCGCCGTGTGAAAGGAGCTTTAAAATTGCTGCTTTTAAATATTTAAGGAGACAGAGGAATAGAATCCATAATACAAAAACAGGGCATTTTTGAGTGGATTTATGAAAGAGCTAAATAGAAAATATGGAAATGAAAAATATGTTCATTGAAAAATTATCAAAAACAATGAATGGGTTAATTCAAAGAGCACATCCTAGAGAGTTCATGAATTAAAAAAAGGGAGGTGATAAAGTGAAGCTCACTCAAGTGATGAGTATCTGTGAAGGAGGGAGAGGAGCTTCACTGGAGAGAAAGGCTGGATCACTGAAGAGATTCATTCATTCATTCATTCATTCACTCACTTACTCTTTGAAAAAATAACCTAGAGGGCCTGGCTGAGTGGCTCGGCTGGAGCGACATCCCACACACCACATTGGGTTTAATGCAGGTTCAATTCCAAGTCAGTGCACATATCTTGGTTCAGGGTTCAAACCCCAGTTCGGGCACATACAGGAGTCAATGTTTCTCTCTCTCTCTTTCTCCCTCTCTCTCCCTCTCTTTCTCTCTCTCTTTCCTGCCCTCCCTCTCTCTCACAAATCTATAAACATTTCCTCAGATGAGGATTAATAATAATAACATAGAGGGTTGGAGAATATATAGATACTAAAGGCCCAATGCACAAAATTAGTGCAAAAGTAGGCCTTCCTGGGGAGAACCAAGATAGCAGCATAAGGTATACACCTGTACATGCTGCCCCCCAAAACCACACCAAAACTGTAACTAAAAGAAATTAAAACGGCTATCATCCAGAACCATGGGAAAGCTGGCTGAGTGGAAGTTCTACAACTAAAAGGAAAGAAAAAAGCCCATTGAGACTGGGTAGGAGGTGCAGAGGCACCAAGAGCAGAGGTACGGAGGCGAGCGAAACGGGCTGGCAACTGGGTGCACTTTTTTTTTCAATTGGAAGGGAGATGCAAGCTCCTGACTGCTCTGAACTCGATTCCAGCGAGACTCTGGGGACCCAGACTCCTACAGGGAGAAACTGGATTGTCTGGCATTGGGTCAAAAAGCAAGGATGGCTTTCTTGCAGAGCTGCTTGCAGGGATCATTGTTACTGTGGGGGTGCGGGACTCAGGGACGCGGAGATGCGGAAACGGCTGACTGACAGCCATCGCTGTTTGCTCCACCCTGGTGATTCCCTGAGACCCTGCCCCACCCAATTTACAACCCCACCCAAGCTGTGCGCAGTGGCTTTTGCATATGAATCGCTTGTCTTTTTGTAGCCTAACCTAACAAACTGCAGCTGGGTCAGAGAGCTCCAATGCTCCCAACCCCCAAACAAAGAGGAGAAATCTGCAGATCTCACTGTAGCTCCTGCTGGATGGACTCATGCAGTGGCTGACTTTGCACCTCCTTGGAGATCCAGGAGTCAGTGTACCCAGTGGTCAGACACCAGATTTCAACTCCTCACATCCATAAGTGACACACTCAAGAGGCAGACTCAGTGAGCACCAAAGCCCGACTGAAGCAAGTCCTGCCCCATAAGGGGGTCTCCAGCACAGCAGTTCTTTCACTATAGACAAGCGGGTCCTCACAGTCAATTGCCCTGGAGGTCATTTCCTCCCAGGGATACCAACAGCAATCAAGGCTTAACTACAACAAGACTGTGCATCCAGCCCACAAAGGTGTGCACCAAGAGTGTCCACCTCAGGTGATTGGGGAGGCTGAGCCACTGGGCCCAATAGGACACCTACCACACAAAGCCACTCTATCAATACAGGGAAGCAGCCAAAATGCGGAGACAAAGAAACATGTCACAAATGAAAGAAATGGAGGAAAGCAAACTACTGGATATAGAGTTCAAAACCACAGTTATAAGGTTACTCAAGAATCTTCTACAAACCTCTGAAAAACTTAGTGAGACCTCCGAGGAACTTAGTA
>NW_005371949.1:164995-180222 GCF_000412655.1 Myotis brandtii | reverse complement strand
ATGAATAGCAAGAACCTACAACCAAGATTACTCTACCCAGCAAAGCTATCATGTAGAATTGAAGGTCAGATAAAGAGCTTCACAGACAAGAAAAAGCTAAAGGAGTTCATCACCACCAAACCAGGATTATATGAAATGCTGAAGGGTATTCTTTAAGAAGGGGAAGAAGAAGAAAAAGGTAAAGATAAAAATTATGAACAACAAAGTGACAACAAATACATATCAACAAGTGAATCTAAAAATTAAGTCAATAAAAAAATCTGATGAACAGAATAAACTGGTGAATATAATAGAAGCAGGGGCATAAAAAGGGAGTGGACTGACAATTCTTGGGGGGAAGAGGGTGTGAGGAGTGCAGGAAGAGATTGGACAAAAATCTTACACATATGGATGAGGACAGTGGCAGGGGGTAAGGGCATGGGGTGGGGTGGGAACCTAGTGGAGTGGAGCTATGGGGGGAAAAAAGAGGAACATCTGTAATAATCTGAACAATAAAGACTTATTTAAAAAAAAAAAGAGTAGGCCTTTCTTCCCCTGGATGCTAGCACCGCCTTCCCTCTGGCACCCGGGACCTGGGCTTCCCTCACTTCCCTCACAGCCCTGGCTTCGTCAGGAAGGATGTCCGGAAGGACGTTCGGTCTAATTAGCATATTACACTTTTATTATTATAGATAGTAGTCCCCTCTTATCTGTGGGGGATACGTTTTAAGATCCCCAGTAGATTTCTGAAAGTGGATATAGTGCTGGACCCAGTATGTACTGCTTTTTCCTATATATGCATACCTATGATAAAGTTTAATTTATTAATTAGGCACAGTAAGAGATTAACAATAAGTAATCATACAATAGAACAATGTAGTGATACTATCAGTACTTTTTGTATTTTCAGTCCAGACCTCTTCCTGCATCTGTGGAACCATCCTCACTTTTAGTGAACGGCTTGGGGTCATGGTTTCGGGGACCCTGGCTAATGGCTCTCAGTCAGGACACTTTTTCCATTCATTTCTCCCACTAACACATTTGATGTCTTTTCAGTCTTAACTAAGTACTTATTATATACTGTTGTGGCCGTGTCTTTTGCAGTTTCAGGCGAGACAGCAAAACTGGCATGAATTTTTCTTCATAATTTTATGGGTAGAACCTTCCTTCTTACCAGAAATCTTAGCAGCCTCGGCATGCAGTTTTTTTCTCCCTAAATTGAGAACTTCCTTTTCACTTCAAGGGAGTACTTTATGGCTTGTCTTTGGCATGTCTGAATTGCCAACATCACTTCTGTGCTTCGGGCCCTTATTAAGTAAAATAAGTGTTCCTTGAACAGAGGCACTGTGATGCCATGGCCGTTAATCTGATAATGAGATGGCTGCTAAGTGACTAATGGGTGGCGGGTGTACGGTATGGAGACTCAGGACAGAGGGTGGAGTCACATCCTGGGTGGGGTCCACAGGATTTCATTACCTTTCTCAGAACTTATCAATTATTTATTTCTGGAATTTTTCTTTTAATATTTTCAGAACACTGTTGACCCTGGGTAACTGAAACCACAGAAAGCTAAACCATGGTTAAGAAGGGACTAGATATAAGGAAAAGGAGGGGATCATTGTGGGCGGGCGGGGGGGGGACGGAAATGATCCTCAAAAGCCTAGGTAGAGAGATTACTGGGGGTGAATGAGAATGAAACAGATTTGCATATACTTCTGTGGGGGATCAGAGGTGGAGTGTTTGAAAGTATGTACTTAGGTCCCCTCCTCTGTCACATAGGAAGACTGGGGTGCGGGGAGGAAGCAATGAGGAGATAAAGAGTACAGGCTTAAAAAATAGTCATTGAGGGAAATGGGAGAGGAAGTCGATCAGAGACAGGTAAGAAGAATGCCTAAGAGCATGGCGGGTCCATCTGGCATGGCGTACCATAAATGTGAGGTGATGCCACTCCTTAAGATTGCACCCAGCCCCCCAAGTATAAAAAGTGTGAAAGTTAGGCTGTGGGATTAATCCATAAATATTTCAGAAATTATGCAAAAATATAGGGGAGAAACGGGGATTGAAGGTAACTGTGAGTAATTTGAGAGTATGTTTTTGTACCACTAACCATACTACTGTTAGAAAACTTTCGCTTAGGATGAGAAGTATTCTAGAAATCAACCTTGGTTCTCTTGTTATTCTAGCTCATTTCCAGGCAGCCCTGAGGCCCTGTTACCTGGGATCACGTTGTCATGAGTCAAGGGTTTCAGCTTCAACTTATTTTGCCTAAAACATTAAACTGCCTCTTGGGTAAAGGAAGTTTTATCGAACATACGTGCATATACTAGTACACCACATGTATATTGTATGGAGAGAACTGCATGACATCCCCAATACATCCCTCATCCCACAATAAGTCCCTCCCTGGGCTGGGGGAGCTTCCTGGAGCCTTGGTCAGCTTCAGAGGGAACCAGCCAATCAGCACTCGCTTCATAAGTCATTGTCGCTCTGTCCCTACAATTGCTGATGAAGATTTTAGACCATTCACAATAGCGATAGGGACAGAAATGTTGAACAGAAAGAGAAGCTTTTTAATGAAGGTGAAATTGAACGTTTAAGATGACTTTACAGGTACATTCTGGTAAGAGCAGTGTCAATGGCTAACCCACGGGCCCTGTTAAAGGGCCTGAACCTGTCACCTCCAGGCCACTCGTCACGACCACTGTAAAGGATGAGAATCAGAGACATTCTGCCAAATATCAGGGCGGAGGTTTCTCTGTGATGGTGCATTTGCTTTAAATGCAGGGGTGTCCACAGTTCAAAGAGTAACTTCAAGTAGAACTAATTGGTAGTTTAAACCAAGAAGCCAGAGGACAACCCTTTATAACACTCTGTCACCTTTCAGTACCGTTTATGTTGTCATTTAATAGCATTCTCCTATATGGTTACTCCACCTTATTTAACATCTTTGTTGAAATACACCCCCCAAAAAAATCTACCATAAAGGAGGGCTAGTTAGCATTTTTAGCCTTTAAGATGACTCCACAATGAAGAATCTAAGAATGAAGTCCAGAAATGGTTGTTCCCAGTAACAGGACCTATTAATGGTGTCACTGCCCCCAACCCAGGTAATGGATTATGTTAGTAAGAGAGAGGGGTGAGGCATCTTTTCTGTGTAGCAGAGGTCGATGACAAGTGCCAGCCAGATATGAAGCAATGTGCTGACGTGTCCCTTTTCTGCCTTGTGTTTAGGGGCATCGTCCAGTCGGAAGAAAAACTTGTCATCAGTGCATCTTGGGCAAAAGATGATGATATAAGCAGACTCTTGAAATCTCTACCCAACTGGATCAATATGGCTCAGCCCAAACAGCTGAGGCCAAAGAGAGAAGATGAAGAAGATTTCATAAGGTAAAAGGTCTATTTTCTAAGTTGTACTGAGCATGAGGAGGAAAAACATCTGTTTAGCTAATTCTTTCTTGTGTGAAATTTTGGCCAATTTTAAATATCAAGTAGCAATGAACCAAACTTAGTCAAGTCTGTTTTCATCCTAATACACCTCACTTCCCATGCAACTATGCCTTGTGCTCAAAACATTAGAAGGCAGTGAGTGACATGAATCAAATTTGGAGCATTACTAAATTGAGTTAAAATATATTTCAATTTGTAGGTCCTTCTCCCCTCTTAGGGGACAAATAGTGTATGCATTCATTCACTTATTCAGCAAAGCTGTATTCACCTTATTGTAAGCACCACACCTGGAAATATGACGGACAGTTGTTAAGAAAAGTTCCTGCCCATACAGCACATATTACAGTTGTTCTTAGCATGTTCTTCACCTCAGAAAACCGTTAGTTAAACTTTCTGGAAATACAAATGTGCTCCCCATGTCTGTTCATATACATTGTATTTTCTCTGATTGCTTTTTGATTATTTTGACAAAAGTAATGTCTCTCCTTCAACTTTATCACTCAGTATTTACCTAAGTTCAATTTAAATTTTTTACTTAGGGCCTAATTTGATGAAGCTACTCATTTTCACAGGCGGGTTTGCCACAGTGAAACATCCCACCTAGTTTATAAAGTAGAGGGGAAAGTAATACGTTGTCACATGAAAATTAATTTTATTCCTATTGTCTTTTGCCTATCCAGGTGAATAAAGAAATAGTTCAAATAAAAATAAAATAAAAGCACTTTAAAGAAGCAAAGACCAGAAAAGGAATAAAAGAAGGAATGGCCAGTATCTTACTTTCATTTTATCATAAGACTGCTGTGACCTCTTCTGTTTCTCAGAATGTAGTTCAAAACTATAGATAAATAGGTCTTTACAGCTCATAACATTAACCATATTCATATCCTGTAGTGCCATATTTTACCATCATTTTATTATGAAAATATGCTAAAGGGCCATTTAAAACTTTCTCAAATCATGATACTCAAAATTCACCAGTAATTTATCCTAAAGTCTTCCTATCTATATTTTTCTTTCCCATTATTCAAATGATCTCAGAGAAACCTGTTAACTAGTTACTTTGATATAAGAAAACTATGAACAGTCTTTAGTTTAGGAGGAACAGTTTTAGGTTCATAAAAAGTTTTATCGAAAATCATGGACTTCCTATATATCCCCTCACTCATCCCCCAATTTTCTCTATTTTTAACATCAGTGTGGTACAGTTGTTAACATAGATATATTGTTATTGACTAAAGTCTATAGTTTACATTAAGGTCCACTCCTTTTGTTATACATTCTATGGGTTTTGACAAATGTATAATGAATGTATCTACCATTCAAAATAATAGTTTTGCTGCCCTAAAAATTCTCCGTTACTCCTCCTATTCATCCCTGCTTTCCTTCCCCAAATCCTGGTTAATCACTGATTTTTTTTTTGCCACCTCCATCATTTTTTCTTTTCCAGAATGTCATATATTTGTAATCATATAGTATGTAGCCTTGTCAGGTAGGCTTATTTTGCTTAGCAATATGCACTGAAGTTTTCTTCATGTCTTTTTGTAGCTTGATAACTCTTTGTTTTGAAATTTCTGAATAATATTTCATTGTATGGACGTGCTATAGTTTGTTCATCCATTCACCTATTGATAACATTCATGTGCAGGTTTTTGTGAGGGTGTAAATTTTCTATTTATTTGAGTAAATACCAAGGATTGCAATGCTAGATCATATGGTAAGAGTATGTTTAGTTTCACAAAAAACTGCCAAACTATCTTCAAAGTGGCTGTACCATTTTGCATTTCTACCAGCAATGAATGAGAGTTCCTGTTGCTCCACATCCTTAATAGCATTTGGTGTTTTGAATTTGGTATCCTATAATAAAAGGCTAATATAGAAATGCAAAAGGACGCAGGTCGAGCTGAGGGACCACTCCGAGTGCACGATTTTGTGCACCCGGCCTCTAGTATTCTAATAGTTGTGTTGTGGTATCTCATTGTTTTAATTTTTGTAATGACACATGTTGAGATATCTGTTTAGATCTTTTGCCCATTTTTAATTGGGTTGTGTGTTTTATTATTTTTGAGTTTTAAGAGTTCTTTGTGTATTTTAGATACCAGTCCTTTATCGATATGTGTTTTGCAGAGATTTTCCCTCAGTCTGTGCCTTGTCTTTAATTCCCTTCACAATGTCTTATGTAGAGCAGAAGTCTTTAATTTTAATTGAATTCAAATGTATTGATTTTTTATTTTATGGATTGTGCTTTTTCCCCTTATGATTTTAATTGAGCATTTTATAGGATTCCATTTTTTTCTTCCTTGTTAGCATATAAATTATACTTATTTTTTTACTGTTTTTAGTGGTGGTCCTAGAGTTTTCAAGATACATTTAAACTAATCCAAGTCCACTTTCAAATAACACGATCCCACTGCATGGGGAATGCAAGCCCTTCTAACAGAGTATTCCAGTGCCTTCCTCCCATTCCTTATGGCTCTGCTCTCATTCCCTTCATTTTTCCATAAGCTACAATCACTGCACATAATTTTATTATTTTGAGCAAACCGTTACCTGTTGATCAATTAAGAATAAGAGAAATAACAGGTATGTTTTCCTTTAGGTTTTTCTTTTCTAGTGCTCTTCCTTTCTTAATGTACGTCCAACTTTCTAACCTATATCATTTTCCTTTTCCCTGAAGTTCTTTTAACATTTCTTATAAGACAGGTCTGGTGACAAATGCTCTCAATTTTCCCCTGAAGTTCTTTTAACATTTCTTATAAGACAGGTCTCCTGGTGACAAATGCTCTCAATTTTTGTCTGTCAGAGACAGACTTTATCTTTCCCTCACTCTTGAAGAATAATTTCACTGCGTAGAGCATTCATTGGATGGTGATTCTTTTAATACTTTAAATATTTCACTTCATTCTTCTTCTGTAATTTTTGAAGAGAGGTCCACTGTAATTTTTTTTCTTGTTCTTCTATAGGTAAGGTGATTTTTTCCTTTGAATTCCTCGAGGGTTTTTCTCTTTGTTTTAATTTTGTGCCATTTGAACAGTTTATGCCTGGATGTATATATTTTGGAATTTTCATGCTTGGTGTTCTCTGAGCTTCCTGGGTCTGCGGTTTGGTGTATGTCACTGGTCTGGAAAATTCTTAGTTATTATTGCTGCAATATTTCTTCTGCATATTGTTTCCTTTATTCTCCTTCTGTTATTGCCATTACACATACATTACACCTTTTGTAACTTTTTCACAGTTCTTGAATAGTCTGTACTGTCTTTTCACTCTTTTTTTTCTCTTTGGATTGCATATTTGGAAGTTTCTATTGACAATTATTCAAGCTCACTGATTCTTTCCTTGGTCATGCCCAGTCTTTTGGTCAGCCCAGAGAAGACATTCTTCATTTTTTTATGGTATGTTTGATTGTTAGCATTTCCTTTCGATTCTTTCTTAGAGTTTCCATTTATCTGCTTAAATTACCTAAAGTTTACTTTTTCTTGAATGTGTATAACATATGTGCACATATCAAAGGCATAGCTTGGTACATTTTCACCCTTTTTATTGTGTAACCACTACCTAGATCAAGAAACAGAATGATAGTAAAAAGGATCCTTTTCGTGTTTCCTCTGGTCACTACTTCTCTCTCCAGTAGTCCTTATCTGACTTCTAGACACACAAATTACTTCAGTCTGTTTTTGGATTCTCTAAAAGGAATGGTGCAGTTGTGTATCCTTTTATGACTGGCTCCATTTGCTTCACATTATGTTGGTGAGATTAATCCATGTTATGTTGTATAAGTTTTTATCACTCTATAGTCTATATGGTATTCCATTGTGTGAATACGTCACAGTTTTTAGGTTTTATTATTTGTTTGTGTAGGTATGTATATGTGTATATTCATTTATTCTACTGCTTATGGGCACCCAGGTAGTTTCTAGTTTGGAACTATTTTTGCATAGTGCTGCCATGAATATTCTATGTCTTTTGGTAACCCCATATATAAGTGTTTCTATTGTTTATTTATAGGAGTAGAATTGCTGGGTCATAGGCTATGCATATGTTCAATTTTAGTAACACTTCCAAACCACTTTCCAGAGTGATGGTAAGATTTTGCATAGCAGTATATGAGAGTTTCAGTTGCTCCATATCTCATCTATACTTGATATTTTCCATTTGTTAAAATTTAGCCTTATAGTAGGTTTGTAGAGGTCTTTCATGTTGGTTTAATATGCATTTCTCTCATGACTAAGGAAGTTGAGCACCTTTTAATGTATTTTTCTGTATTTACTGGCCATTTGAATATCCTTTTTTGCAACATATTTGTTACTCATTTTAAATTAGGTTGTCTTTTCTGTACTGGTTTGTAGGAATTCTTTATATATCTGGATATAACTTCTTTTATGATAGATATCATCTCCCACTTTATAAGTTGTATTTTTACTTTCTCTCTTCATTTAATATATTTGTATTGATTTCAGAGAGGAAGGGAGAAAGAGAGAGAGAGAGAGAGAGAAATCAATGATGAGAGAGAATCATTGATCGGCTGTATCCTGTATGCCCCCTGCTAGGGATTGAGCCCACAACCCAGGCATGTGCCCTGACTGGAATCGAACCATGACCTCCTGGCTCTACGCTCAACCACTAAGCCACACCGGCCAGACCCTTTTTACTCTCTTAATGGTGTCTTTTAATAAGTCAAATGTATTATTTTTTAATGGATAGGAAATTTTGTATTCTATTTAGAAGTCCAGGTTTATACCAAAGTCACAGAGG
This sequence comes from Myotis brandtii, assembly GCF_000412655.1. NCBI lineage: Eukaryota > Metazoa > Chordata > Mammalia > Chiroptera > Vespertilionidae > Myotis > Myotis brandtii. The sequence goes on along the minus strand of NW_005371949.1, from coordinate 172,047 downwards.
TGTTTTTTCTAACACCTTTAAATGCTGAATATATTTTCCCCAGCATCTGAAGTAAATTAAAAACTCTTAAATTTTTATTTCCTATGCCTGTTCTCTACAGGCCCCGTAATTTAAATCACATGGTGATAATAACGAGAGTAGCCTCATATGTTTTTCTATCAAGAGTGGTAAAGAGTGACTGAGACATGGATGGATTGGAGCCCCACATAAGAATAACTAACCTGGTCTTAGGACGAGGTCAGCCACAGGCTCTACTCTCTGTCAGTCTTGCCACTGCGCTTTCCTGCTGCCAGAGCTTTAAGACGTCTGGATAAGCACATTCCCACTCCTTCCTTTTAATCATCTCGCTCCCTTCATGGTTGTGTTAGGGGCACCTTCTCAAAGATAAAGTGTGTGTTCCTCAACTTTTCAGGTTACTTTAAATCAAACTAGGTCTTTTTTCTGCCGTTCCTTGGCTTATTCTAATGCCACACCTTAATCGCATGCTGTGTTTGCAAGGAGAAGTTCGTCAGCTTCATTAGGTCTCTTCAGCAGCTTGGACCTGGGGAGGAGTTTCCAGCCCTTCCCAGGAAAGAGTGTGCTGATCTGAAAGGCTAACCTTCGTGTGCCACCTCCCGCTTCCGGTTTAGGAGAGTTAGCAGTGAGTTCCAGCTTCCTTTACTCTTGTCTTGCCCACTTAATTGTATCACTTTCCCGCTTAGATTTAAAGGAAAAACAAATTATACTTTTTAACATTTTTGGTTAGTTATACATGAAGTGAAGTGTATAACTCAGTGAATTATTATGTGTGATCACACCATGTAACCACCTCCCAGATCAAAATATCGAGCTTTTCCAGGGCCCCAGAGGCCTGCCCTGAAGGTACCCACTGTTCTGGCATTTATCACCGAGTTTAGTTTTCACTGTCCTCAAATTTCATATAAATTGAATTATAATATCTGGTTTTTTGTGCTGGACCTTATGTCTGAGAGCTCTGTCTACATTTTTGCAATTAGACATGGTTTGAAAACAAATTATATTTGCTTTAACGGAAGAAAAATAATATGATAGGTCTATTTGTTTTGTGTGTGATTGATTCTTTCTTCTTAATCTGTCATGTTCTCTATCCTGAGGAGAAGTTGAGAGGAAAGGTAAGTGGTAGAGAACAGTCTTCATTGACATTCCAACTTGGTAGCGTTGACAGAGCCTTTATTTCCCACATTAGAGTACCATAGAGCATGGCGTGAGCCACAAGGCTGAGAAGTCACACTCTCCTCCTGTAATTAGCTCTTAGAGCTCAGAGGGCTATTTAGCGGATGGATGAATATAGAATCCAGTGCCCTTCACATTGAATAAAGGTCACGTTCCCTTCATTACTAAACAAGGCCTTTTTCTATTCTTATTTTTTAACTAAAAAATAAAATGTATTATTTCCGGGCTTAACTTTGAATAGAGGGGGGGAACTAGATCAAGCCAGGGCTTCAATAGAAAAAAGAAAAATAGCAAATATCCTTTTGTTCCCAACAAGCTGAAAGCAGGCTTTCTAGCCATTGTCTTTGCACCTGTCATATATATGAATATATTATCCTTTTGAGATCAATGAATATCCACTGATAAAAGCAGCCCTACTTTCTGGAGATGTAATTAACAGAAGGGGTAAGGTGTTGAGGGAAGTAAAGGGGAAGATTAAGGGTTGTCTAGGAGTTGGGGGGGGGGGACACGTGTATTAGAAAGACTGTCCTAAAAGTCTTTTAGCGCCATTTCACTTAGGGCCCCAGAATATCAAAGAATAAGAATCATTTCTCTAGAGCCAGGGTTGAAAATCCTTAAGTGGACAGATGTAATTGGCAGAACCAGGGCCAGAGCTTTCTGGTGATAAAAGTGAAAAAATACAGCTGTGAGTACGCAAAACACAGAGTTTATTCTTGTATTATTATTTATGAATTATTATATTGTTTTCCCATATGAACAACTGTAAACCTACTTTTGCCCACTCTTGTTTGTAAAATCTACAAATTAGTCTTGAACTCTAGCATGTGGAAAGATGAATAATTGGTTACGTTTCTGGAAAGACTGTACAATCTATTTCAACTGTCACAGCGATCAGAGTCAGCTCGCGCCTGGCACTGGGCAGCAGCATTATGGGTGTTCAGGTGCTGTTATTCCCATGCAAGAGATGAGGAAACTGAGGTGCAGAGGAATTACATGATTTTCCCAAATTCACAGAGCCACGAAGTAATGCCGCTAGTTGAGCCCAGGTGGTCTGGCTCCCAGAGCTACCACACTGTCGTCAGCAGTGACAAGGGGGTTTCTGGCCGGAGGTAACCTTGGGCCAGAGACAGTCCTCTGCGCCCCCAGTTCTTGTCTTGCTTGTAGGATTAAATTCAAACAAGAGGCAACAAATAACAGCAAAAGCAGGTGAGGAAAGCATTATGCTCAGAGAGGACCTGAGTGGGCAGCTCCGCTGGCTGGGACTGAACCCAGTGCCCCGCTTGGGTGGGATTTGGGGTATTTATAGCCCTAGACTGCAGTGCCCCTCAGTAAGTCTCCCCTTCCCTTATTTCTTTAATGAGGCTCCTTCAGCTAGGTGTTATGCCACTGGGGAGACCACATCCCGGAGGGCTCTGAATCTTTTCTGCTCACATAGGGACTTACCACTGCCATTGTCTATTTTCAGTTTGTCACGTCTCACACTGATTTCCTCCAGCCCAGCTAACTCTCCCAGCCTCTCCTAGCTCATATCCGTCTATCTGCCTCCTCTAACACTTTGATCAACCAGCCTAAAAATGGATCAGGAATTTGTATTTTTGCACATTTGAGTTATTCCTCATTTTCTTTTTTTTAATATATATATATTTTTTATTTCAGAGATGAAAGGAGAGGGAAAGAGAGAAACATCTATGATGAGAGAGAATCATTGATTGGCTGCCTCCTGCACATCCCCTACTGGGGACTGAGCCCACAACCTAGGCATGTGCCTTGCCCGGGAATCGAACTGTGACCTCCTGGTTCATACATAGGTCGATGCTCAACCACTGAGCAACACCGACCAGGCTATTCCTTCATTTTTAATAATCATCATCATCTTGGCTGATATGCTAATCACTTTCTACTGATGTCACAAACATTTTATCAAGTAGGTGCTTTACTCTAGATTGCGTGTGTTATCATTAGTACTCACTGTATTATATTTCATGTATTACATTGTTTTGAGTTCTCCCTTTCAATAATAGGTTGGTAACAGAATATCCAGCTATTGGAGGAGGGGAGGCTGGTACTTTAAAACTGATTATCTTAGCTTTCATCTGAGCTTTATGCTTGTCCAGTCAAAGAAAAGAAAATAATCATTATTGAAAAGATAAACAATATAATACCAAGGGAAAGAAAATATCAAAATGATATAAAATTATGTGGGTTTCAGATAGTGTGATGCAGTCCTGAGTAGGGAAGAGACTGAGGGACAAGTCAGAGTAAAAGCAGAAAGCAAGTTTGCACTTTCACCTTCCTCTTTGGAGCCCCAGGGTTCATCAGAGATCCTCAATAAATGCTGAACCAAGGAAGCTGAATACAAATAGGAAGGATCTCTCACTCTTCAAATGAAAAGAACAGCATGTAAAGAATGGTGAGCCGCTTGCCTTAATGGGAAGGAAATGTCCTCAGTGGCCTCCCTAAGCTTTATGTCTGGTAACATGTTCCTTTTAGAAACTCACAGCCTGACTTCTGATCCTCAGAGTTTTTTGTTTTGTTTTGCCTTTGGTAGGTCTTTATACCTCTTTAGTTTCTGCATCCAGCCCAGATTAGACAAGTAAACGAAGCAGAAATCTAGTGGGCCTAGGGATGTATTTGGATGGAAACATGGTCTGAATGAAGTAGAGTATAAATTTTCAGAAAAATTTCACTTGGAAATTTAAAAGGTTCTCAAAAGCAACAGCCATGAAGGGTTTCCAGACAACTGTAGCTATCGGAGAATCTTTACATATATTTGAAGAAACAAGTGAAAACTCTGGTGCAGGAAAATAAACACTTTCGTTTGCTGGGACAAAATGTTTACTAGAATGGAGGCATTTATTTCACCATCTCTGCATGTTTAAGATCACTTTCAAATATAATTCTAAAAGGAAAGATGACTCAGAAAGCATGAATGTATTAAATAAGTACAAGGGGAGAGAATGCCTTGCTAAAATGCTCTTTTTCCCTCAATTAAATAAGATGAAGGTCATGGGTAGATGGAGGACATTGCCCAGCAAGGGAGGGTGAGAAGCAGACTTAAATCTCAAGATTAAACAGGAAAGACAGGTAATTAACTGGAGACTCAGCTACAAACATATCAATTAATGTTCAAGAAGATTAAATTAGGCACTTTATTATTATATCAAAATGATATGACTTACTAGCATGATTGACAGTAAATGAAAAAAAAAACTTAAAAATCTCTCTTATACAGTTATCTGAGGATTATAATTATCTAATAGTATCATTTAAGCATCCTATAGAATGTTTAAGACATTTTATTTTTGTTTAATTTTAGATCATGCAATTATTTAATTTTTCACATAGGTGTACATTTAATAACATTCTTAATAAAGGGGGAAAATTAATCCCTCTAATTTAATCCCACTCAGCCCTTCAGAAAGTGTGGCTGATAGTGACGTACCATGCCACTGAGGAGGGAAAAACACCTGTCATCTAGCCTGGGCCCGGGCAGGACGAGGTGTGCCTGAGACAAGGCGAGCAGTGTGAGTCCAGTTGCCATGGAAGGGCCTCTTTCCTCGTCTGTCTTCTGTCTCCCTCTGTCCATCTCCTCTCTAATGGCTGCTCCCCTGTCCATCTCCTCACTGATGGCTGCTCCCCTGTCCATCTCCTCTCTGATGGCCTGCCCCCTGTCCATCTCCTCACTGATGGCTGCCCCCTGCCGCAGGCTCACACTCCCTGCCAGGCCCGGGAGGACACTTGCCTTTTCACTGTCTTTCCTTCCCTGTTAAAGGCTTTCAGGTCCCCAGGCCACCGTGCCCTTTCCTACTGACTGCTGTGTCTTTGCTCTGCCCATCCCTCTTCCTAGAATGCTCTCTGCTCGTGCCACGCCCACCTCCTGTACCTGCCCAGTTCCTCTTTCAGGATTCAGCTCAGACATCAACTCTTCCAGCATCTTCTCCCCGAAACTGCGCTTCCTCCTGGGGTGGAGCCCACAGTCTTGGGGGGAGTAAGACAAGTCAGCATTTTATAGTGTGGTGAGTGCTCCTGCTAGAGGTAAAGATATGTGTACATATATTATTAAAAACCAGTGAAAAACTAAAAATTGTAATATAACTACATTAGGAAGGGGAAGGGGGCAATTTGGGGATGGAAAAGGAGAACATAGCTAATTAATTCCTCATCAGTCCATTGAGCAGTCTGTCAGAATAAATGTCTAAAAGTAATATATCAACAAGTAGCTGTTTCCACAGATTATGTAATGAGGTGCGTATAACAGCTGGAAGAATTAAAAACAATTTTTTAAGTTGTAGGTACTTCTTTTGGGGGCACAGGACTAAGGATGAGGAGAGCTGGGGCAGGGGCTCACTGCTCATTATAGGTTATTTAACCACGAGTGATTGTTGCTGAGGTTTTAAATTCATACTTGCTTAAAAAAATTCCACACATTCTCAAACCCAGTGACTGTTCACTGCCAGTTAGACAATTCTCTACAAATACACTATCATTCTAACTGTTTTACCCCTGGGGGGAAAAATCTTAATCTTAAACCATCTTCACTTTTCTGCCAATTTTATGCAAAGCCTTTACCCTTCTCTGTGGAATCTCACTTTGCCCCAGAGGTCCCCATGTCTTTCTTTGTCTTTCTCCCATGACCCCCTTCCTCCCCTCACTCTCCCCCCTCTGTTCCCCCAGTGCTTCCTTGAAGACCTGACACTTAGTTGCAAAGTTTAGGCTTCCTGCCTTTGCTTGAGATCAATTGTTTAGTGTCCATGCTCTGACTAGATTTAGATTCTTCAAAAGGAAATTGTATGGCAATTTGAGAAATACCCAGAATGGTCAATAAACTAGACTCCTCAGACGAGAAAGGTCAATGCTATATACATTTTTACTTTTAAATCTGTAATCCTTCTTGGTAGTTGAAAAACCAAAGTATATATTCAGTTCATGATAAGCAATTATTGGTTATTTTATTCCTACATATTGATACTCTGTATTGAAGCTTAAGAAATGTTCTTCTTAGAAAACTGTTCCTATTTGAATAAATTCATAATTTATAGTGGCTTCTGGCAGAAAAACTGCATAGGCCTGGAAGCCTCAACACCTACAGAGCAAACCTTGTCCCTTTATTGTTTGAATCCACCGTTGCTTGGTGGCTTAGCTGAAGAAAGATGTGTTTGTGTTCAAGCTAACAGAGCATTTCAATGCAACCTTCTTCCAAGTTGTGTCTATGTTGGAACTCGGGGCAGGTGCCATCGGCCTGAAAATCTATGGCTTCACAATTAACTCTTTGCTTGTTGTTACGTCTTATCAATTTACATGGAATTTTTCACTATCTTTACCCACTGATACATCAGTGTACTCATCTACTCGGCACCCAAAAAAAGGGGGATAGAGTGTGGAGAAAACCCCGAGACTGAGTCTGGGTTTCTGCTCCATCTGCCCCTAAGTTTCAGTGTGACTTTAGTCTGGCCCCTCACTCCTCTGCACCTTGGTCCCTTATCTATGAATGACAGCTTTTGATTCTGCAACTTACAGGCTGTTTTTAGAGTGTGTGTGTGTGTGTGTGTGTGTGTGTGTTAGCATATTAGGTCATATTTAATATCTAATAAAGTTGTGCTTTTATGTTGTGTATTTATGCTTTAGATTAACTTAGAGCCCTTTGTTTAGTCAGTGTACCTAGTGCATTCTTTCCACTTTGGGGAATGTTTAATAGTGATTCCCACTTCTAGGAATATATCCTAAGAAACTAGAAACACCGATCAGAAAGGATATATGCACCCCTATGTTCATAGCAGCACAATTTACAATAGCTAAGATTTGGAAACAGCCTAAGTGCCCATCATCAGATGAGTGGATTAGAAAACTGTGGTACATCTACA
>NW_005371949.1:143911-164980 GCF_000412655.1 Myotis brandtii | reverse complement strand
CTTACCATTTGCAACAGCATGGATGGAACTAGAGAGCATTATGCTAAGCAAAATAATCCAGTCAGAGAAAGATAAATACCACATGATGTCACTCATTTGTGAAATATAATGAACAACATAAACTGATGAACAAAAACAGATCCAGAGACAGAGAAGCATCAATCAGACCATCAAACCTCAGAGGGAAAGTAAGGGTGGGCGAGGATAAGAGAGAGAGATCAACCAAAGGACTTATATGCATGCATATAAGCCTAACCAATGGACACAGACACCAGGGTGATGAGGGCATGAGTGGGGGTTGAGGGGGCAATGGGGGGATAAACACATATGTAATACCTTAATCAATAAAGAAAAATCAATGGGAAAAAAAGAATAAATGGATTAAGGCATATAAAAAATAATTTTACTATTTTTAGCTGCTTCTTGGGGTTCTAGTTTTAGTATGTTTACATTTATGGTATATTTTCTGTAACCATCATTTATTTGATGTCTCAGAATCACAACCTTCAATTTTAAAGCTGTTTTTGTAAGAAAATTTGATCAATTCTTTGATGACTGTTATTTTCTAGAAAAACATTGTCCTAAGAGCAGAAGGAGCCTATAAAGGCTTTGCAAACAAGTTCCTCCATCAAATCAGGATTCAACACTGATAGCAAAAGTATAGGGCTAATGGTCAGAGTATTAAGTTGTATTATTGCTCTAGAATTTTGGTATCAAATGCCAGGTGTAGTGTGTTACACATGTTCAATAAATACTTATTGAATGCAGTCATTACTCAATATACAAGTAATGGACTTAAATAAAGGAATGGGTAGAAGGATTCTCAGGGTTTAGGGTATGTCTTAGTCTGCTCTGGCTGCCATAACAAAGTACTGTATGTATACTGAGTGGCCCAAACAACAGGAATTTATTTCTCTCAGTCCTAAAGGTTGGGAAGTCCAAGATCAAGGTGCAAGCCTGTTCAGTTCCTTGCATGCAGAGGCCTGTTTTTCTTGCTGTGTCCTGATAGGTCAGAGAGAAAAAGAGCTCTGCCTCTTCTTATAAGAGTATGTACCCCATCATAAGGGTACCCCCTTCCTGAATTAACTACCTCCCAAAGATCCCATCTCTAAACACCATCATTTTCGGGTGTAGGGCCTCCAAATACGAATTTGGGAAAGAATACATTTCAGCCCATAGCAAAGTGCAAATACTTAACTGTTTACCTAAAATCTGAGCTGTTATTTTACATTAGCAATTAGAAATCAGTCAGAAATAAAAAGGCTGACTGTTTAATGCAGTGATGGCGAACCTTTTGAGCTCGGCGTGTCAGCATTTTTAAAAACCCTAACTTAACTCTGGTGCCATGTCACATATAGAAATTTTTTGATATTTGCAACCATAGTAAAACAAAGACTTATATTTTTGATATTTATTTTATATATTTAAATGCCATTTAACAAAGAAAAATCAACCAAAAAAATGAGTTTGTGTGTCACCTCTGACATGTGTGTCATAGATTCGCCATCACTGGTTTAATGTATAGGATGTATAGTTAGTAACACAGATGAAAGAACAAAAGTTATGCTGCAGAGGAAGAAAAATGTTAACTCTAATTATAGAGAAAATGTGAAGAATTTCTTGTCACGTGACTTGCACAGCTCTGAGTTTCGCTCATTCTCATTAGGTCTCCTAATCCACAAAGTCCCATCAACTCCCTCTATTTTTCACGACATGGAATCCTTTGGTGAGGAGGCCAGGCCAGTTACCATGTAGAGATGTGAGTTTATCTCACAGCTTCTTCGTGATTATGTCCCGGTTGCACATTTCTGTTGGGAACACTACATGGGTGACATCCTGTGCCTCCCACTGTACCGCTTCCATCACGTCTGCCTGGGCTGCTACTGACTATTGCGTTAAGGTGGTGACTGTCAGACTCCCCTGTAGACAGGTGCATGTATGTCCCTTTATGATTAATCTGAGTTGCTAACTTGAGACTATGTGATTGTCCACTTCTCTAACAGCCTCTCCACCAGTAATGTTATCATCCATTGATGAACTTTGAAACATTTATTAGCTGACATAATTCTGTAAAAAAAAGGGGGGGGCACTTTTCCTCTCCCTTCCCCTCACTCTTTCTCTTCTCATCTCTTTAATGGTTCTCAATTAGTCACTGCTTTAGATGTAATTGGAAGGAAAGCTTGATGGTGAAAAGGAATAATGGTGGTAAATGAACCAAAAGTATTTGCATTAGATAATGCAGTCGTCTAGTAATAATATTAGATCTCATAATAATAAGGTCTTATCTCTCTAATAATAATATGAACACTTGGTGGTTAGTCAGTCTTTGTGCTGTCACATTAAAATGATTTAAATGTTTGAAGTGATCAGTTTGATTACAAATATGTTCATTCGCCGACCGAAATGTTTTCCTTTCTATGACATGTTCAGATTAAGGATCAGGAAGGAAGAGTTGAGGGTAAGCAGCTACTCCAGGAAGTTTCAAACCACAAGGGATTCCAGCATTTCTAAGACATGGTTGCATTAAGCAATTCCATTTTCTCTGCTCTGTGTGTTTAACAATGTGCTGCTGCCATTACTAGCACCCACCTGCTGGAGCATGACCTGGGAACATGCCTAAAAGAATGGAAGAACTGGAAATTGTCATTGTTTTCCTTTTAGGAAAAAATGCTCTTACATCTCTCAGGGTTCCTTTCTCTTAAAAGCTCTCCAGGCATGTTTTCTGAGCCAAGTATATGTGACACACCCTGTGACTTAAGAACAGACTTAATGCATAGCTATCCCCATTGACCCTCCATGTAAAAATTAATTTAAAATTAATTTGAAATTAAGAAATTAATTTAAAATGAGAAGGCTCCTCGTCATTGTTACACCACCCACCGGTCAAGTTGACAAACGGCTCAGGGATGACGTGTGACCCAGTGGAAGCAACATGCTCTCCTTAGTGGAGCGGGTACCCATCAGTCGCCCTTCTCGCCAGCCAGTCCTTGGGCTTACCCATCCCCTCCTCCTTCTCTTTCCTTCCAGAGTTCTCCCACGTTGCGCTTAAGAGTGTTGTGTCCTCCCTCTTTGTGTCCCACATAAACTCTTAAATCATTTGTGGGTTATACGGTAAACATGTCAGGGAACTAGAAGTATTGTTTCCCCATAGGAGGCTTTGATTTACTTTATTGCTAGGCAGTTGCCTGTCAATCAAACTCTTTGTGTCCCACATAAACTCTTAAATCATTTGTGGATTATATGGTAAACATGTCAGGGAACTAGAAGAAGTATTGTTTCCCCATAGGAGGCTTTAATTTACTTTATTGCTAGGCAGTTGCCTGTCAATCAAGCTCTCTGGTCTTAAAAAGTAGGAAAGTGCCTGCTGTCATTAAGGGCTCTATGCTGAGATTTGACAGATCTGAGTATGTCCTCCCCGCTCTAGCACCTCATGACAGTTGAGTGCTTAGGAAAGTCCACTTCCATGACTCAAAGCAGTTTTTATATGTCTTGGGTAGGGGGGTGGGGGCTGTTTGAACCCCTGGGCAGAGGGAAACACTAAAGCCCCTGCAGCTCGTGAGAGATGTAGCTCTGCTCCCACCTTTGCCACGGTGGCCAATGAACACATCTTCCTCTGGGCTCCAATTTCTCTATGAAGCGCCTGATAAATGTTCGCCATCTGTGGAAGGTCTGATTAAGGAACACATTCACAAAGCCAGGCAGGCTTTAACATGGTGTTTTTCCAACTCTGCGTTGTGGCATATGAGCAAATTATGAAATAATTTTAGTGGATTTTGAACTTACTACAGGAACTAGGGCAGAGCCTGGGTAATGGCGCGTTCCTAGTAAATATCAGCTAAAGAATTAATGACTCAATAATAAAAAGACAAATGGCCCAGTTAAAAAATTAATGAAGGTTCAGACTTGACATTTCTCTAAAGAAGACACAAATGGCCAATACGCGCATGAAAAGATGCTCAATATCATTAGCCAGCAAGAAAATGCAAATTTAAACCACAATGAGATATTACTTCACATCCATTAGGATGACTACAATAACAATAAAAAAGAGAGACAGGAATCATAGTGTTGGCAAGAATGTGGATACATTGGAACCCTTGGTACAAAGGAATGTGTAAAATGGTGCAGCCATATTGGAAAACAATCCGGCATTTTCTCAAAGGATTAAAAATAGAGTTAACATTTGACCCAGCAATTTCACTCCTAGGTATATATACTCAAGATAAATGAAAACATACATCCACGCAAAAATTCATGTGTGAATGTTCATAGTAGCATTATTTATAATAGTCAAATATTGGAAACAACCCAAATGTCCATCATCTGGTGAATAGGTAAATAAAATGTGATCTATCCATACAATGGAATATTATTTGGTGATAAAAGAAATGAAGCACTGCTTAAATATGGATGAACCCTAAAGCCATGTTAAGTAAAAGAAGCCATTCACCAAAAAATAACATTGTATGATTCCATTTATATGAATAGGAGTTAAATATGAATGTCTAAAATAGGGAAGTCTATAGAGACAGAAATATTAGTGGTTTCCAAGGGCTGGGGGTGGAGAGTGGGGTAAGTGCAAAGTCTAATGGGTACAGGATTTCCTTTTGAGGAGATGAAAACATTCTGAATTAATTGTTTAACTCTGCGACTATACTAAAAACCATTAAAGTACACATATTAAGTGGGTGAATGTTATCTCAAAAAAAGCTGTTATTTTTAAATGCCCATGCCTGGGCCCCGCCCCTGACCAATAAAATCAGAATTTCTGCAGGTGGAGTTTGGCATCAAGTATTTTGTTTGATTTCCTAGTTAAGCTTTTAATTTATAACCATGGTGAGAACTACTGGTTTAGACTACCAAGATCCCTGTCAGTGCCAGAATACCATAAATTCATATGCTCCCTCTCAGTGCCAGAATACCATAAACCCATAGGGTCCCTGTCAGTGCCAGAATACCATAAATCCACAGGACAGGTGTTTTGTGCCTGTCCCAGTGAGCAAGCTGATTTATTTTATTTTATTTTTTTTATTGATGCAGAGAGGAAGGGAGAGAGCGATAGAAACATCAATGAGAGACAATCATTGATAGGCTGCCTCCTGCACTCCCCCACTGGGGATCGAGCCTGCAACCCAGGCATGTGCCCTTGGCTGGAATCGAACCTGAGACCTGTCAGTCCACAGGCCGGCGCTCTATCCACTGAGCCAAACCAGCTAGAGCCAAGCAAGCTGATTTAAAAGCACAAGGGGAAGGGCTGGTGGTCATAATTAATTTCTCTGCCATCTCTGAGTGGGTAGGAACCCAGAAACCCCAATTTCCCTGCAACAATGGGAAATAATGAATATGTTTTAAGGCCCAAACAGACACTAAAGGAAGAGAAGTTGCTGATATTTCACATATTCACCTTGATTGTAAAGAACACCTGAGAACCACACACCCCAACTTGTTCCCAGTTCTGCCTCTGCACAGAATTGTAGACTGCTCACCTCACCTCGCCAGTCATGAGCATTGCAAGTTTCTAAATGGTAGAAACACAGTAGGTGAAGAAAGCAAAGGAAAAAATCCTCAACTGTGATAATGGAGGAGGCAGCTTTCTAAAGAGGAGCAATTACTTATTAAATATGAAAAATAGCTACTCACATGATAGTGTGTGATGACATGCACATGCATGAAAACAATTGAAGGGTAGACAGTGATGAGTTTCAGCAGGTTCCAGGACAAAAATAACGTTGTAATCAAGGTAACTGGACTACTGGATTACTTCCTATTCATAAGGGTTTAGCCAGGATCATTTTAGAAGAGCAGTTTGTGAAAACCTGATTAAAGAACCCATCAAAATGGTACTACCCCCATTATTTTGGCACACGTTTTGAAAGTGTTGAAGATTGAGCAGTTGTAAAAAGCAGACATGATAAATGGAAGTGTCATTGTCGCATCTCATAAGGAGTGGGTATTATGACGAATCTGGGTAAGGTGACCCAGATTTTTATAACCTTCATCAGTTTAGACTCTGACAGGTAATGGCTAAGTGATCTTTACAGGTCACCTTGACACATCTCAGTTTCACTACCTGCACAACAGAACTAATTAATCCCCATCCCAAAAGCGTACTCACTTCCCAGTAGCATGGAATGTGGTCAGACATCATTATTAGGTCTTGTATAAGTTGGGATCTAACATGGAAAACAGAAACCACTCGTAGTGTTTACCTAGAGGGAATTTAATGTAGGGAATTGGTACATGGGTTCATGGTGCCCTGCCTGTCACACAGGGGACATTAAGATAACCCATAGATGAGCAACAGCAGGAAGTCACTGTCGCTTTAACTGGAATGCCAAGGGGAAGAAGTGTTTCCTAGAGAGGCACGCAGAGGAGTTGGGGGGTGGTAGGAGCTGGATGGACCAAGAATGAGATGCATCCTTGCTGGAGATGTCATCCCGGGCAAAGGGAGGGGGATGAATGCCCTGTCTTCTCCTTTCCCTGTGTCCTTCAGTGTCCCATCAGGGCCACCCATGCTCAGTACCCAGTGGGAGCCTAGGAAACAGCCTGCAGGGGCCAGCTCCCCTGTCCCCTACAGATCAGAGCAGGGGAGAGGAGAGGAATGGATTTGGGGCCAATAGCCTTAGGACTTTTAGGTTCCACCCTTCTGTCATTCTGTCTCCATTCTCACCCTTGTACCCATATTTTAAAATGTCATACTTTATGTTTAATACAAGGTGACAGCTACCCATCATAGGGAGGCATTCTCCTCCTCTCCCCAACAGGGAGTCACTTCTCAGTCACTCCATTCGTCTCAAGCCTGGAAGCTCTTTGTCCTCCATCTCAAGTCAGATGCCACTCCTCCTGTCTGGTGACCTCAGTCACTGCATTCCTCCCAGGTCTGGGATCCCCCTGTCCTCCACCTCAAGTCAGATTCAGCTCCTCCTATCTGGTGACCTCTGAACTAAATGGGAAAGTGAACCCCTACCAGCTCCTCATATGAAATCGTAGGGGAAATGCCACCAGACCAAGCATTCACTGCTCCCAGTTCAGTTCAAGTGACTATAATACTCACATCCTCCTCATATGAAATCGTAGAGGAAATGCCACCTCACAACCATTAGCACGGCTTGCTTTAGTCCTCGCTCTTCCCCTGCTCTGCCTGGGTCACAGGGGGACTGACCTTCTGTCCGTGTTTCCTGGTCGCTCAGTGGGTTCAGCAGTAGGAAGCAGTCTTGGGTGATTGGTGAATGGGGCAGGGAGAGAGAGCACTGAGTCTTGAGTGTGTATATTATGTGACCAAATATAGCACAGATCTGCAAATCAGTCGCTCAGAAACGATTTGCAGTGTTTCTCTCATAAGTGCATTTAGCCTGCTGAAATGCAGATTTTCTTTTTTTCCTTCCTAAGATTTCAGTGGATAACAGAATTATTTAAAGACTAAATGGAGACAATTTTCGGCATCTTTGGCAAGATTCTCTTACATGAATTCTTGTCAGATAGACCTCTTTAACGATGATGATTGTGTGGTAAAATTAAGTTACACAGATTTCACGCTCTCGCAAAACTCTCTTAAATGAAGTCTTGTCAGATCCAGCTCTTTAAAGATGATAATTGTGTGGGGAAATTAAGCTTAACAGGTTGAACACCCTTCTTCAGTTTCTTGGGCTCCTCTGTGAGCATGTTGGCCTACGATGGTGACAGTGACTCCTCACATGGGACTCAGGGTACCCACAGCAAGCACAGTTCTCTTCTTGGCCGTGTCAGGTAATCACTGGGCAATTACGGAGCACCTGTCACTTCACTTCTCAAGAAAATGATCATTCTGTTACCCATTTCACTCAAAAACATGTAACATCTCCATTAAGTACTGCGCTTTCATAATAAGCAGGTAATAAAGAGTAAGTACGATTCAGATCTAGAAAGAAACCGCATTGGCCCAGATGCTGGGTGTGGTCAGTCTGGCAGCGTGACCCTCTGTGGTGGACACTGACCATCCCGAGCTAGCCCCCAGCCCGCACCCGTCGCTCCCAGTTCCACTCAAGTGACTGTAATCCCTCCCCCTCCCATTTCCCCTGGTGAAATTCTTCATGTGTCCATCTGAACGGTTTTCTCATTCCCGGTAGAGTTTGTAATTTTTGTTTTTAATTACAAAGTAAACATGTTCTTTGGAGAAAACGTAGAAAATCCGGAGCAGCACAAAGGAAAATAATCCGGTCACACAGTTAACATGTGGTGTATAGATATTGAGTCTTTTTCAGTTCATAAAAATCTATAATTACTCTTTTTGAATAGTATGTGGTGCATTCAGTTTTATAACAGCTTGTTTTACTCAACTGCATATCATGGTTAAAAATAAACTATATGCAACATTTTTCTATGGAATCAAGTATTTTCTACTATATAATCTCTGATGACTACACACTTTTCCATAGTGTGACTATACCATAGTTTACTTAATAAATTAGAGGGTTTAGAAAAAAGTCCATGGTTTTGCAGCTAAAGCCGTCCCCTGAAGGTTTTTATAACACACAAAGACCGTCCACCAAGCTCTTTGACACACAAATCCTCGAAGGAATGACTTTCTGTGTGAAACGGTTATAGCTGTCAATCATTTATTCTGGATGTCATGGTTGCGGGGCCCTCTCCAGGTTGTTAGGGGGTGATTATGGATTCCTGTCAAATGAGATGTCTGCGATGTGTGCAGCGTGAGGCGGTGTGTGTTTCTCTCGGTCCACCGAGCTCCCTTCGGAGCAGGTTAAGCCGATCTCAGGGAGCCGGAGGGGAGTGGGCTCGGCATCTGGCCTGGGAGGCAGACCGCAGACATGCCCAGGCCTCAGATCCCACACAGCAGATTCGACTTCAACATAAATGCATTTGTCTTGATTGTCACATTCCCCCCAGGGTCACACCTCCATGCATAAAGATGGCTCCGAGCCGGGTTTTCAAAGCTGTTTGCCTCCCCTGCTGCTTTTAACCACCGAGCTCAGAGGCACTATTTGTTATATCTATCGAAGATGATTAAGGGGCTGGGAGAGTGGATATGTAAGGACAGATTAAGCAAACTACATATTTACAACTCGACTGCGTGACAGCCAAGGGGGAGATATTGTACTGTCTGCTGGGCTCAGATCATGGAAGAGACATTGTCTTGCTTTTGCAGTAACTCGATTTCAGAGATATCTAATTTAGAGAAAGTTTTCCAAGAACGACATCACTTATGCTAATTAGATAATGGTGTCAGTGGAAATTACATTTAGTGGCTAGTAGCAGAAACTTGGAATGGCAATGGCTCAAACAAATAAGGTTTCACTTTCTCTCCTATAAAACGAACTAAGCCTAGAAGTGCATTATCTGGGGCTGCATTGCAGCTCCATGATGTCATCGGTGCCTCCAAGCCCTCCTGTCTTTGGCTCCATTATTCTCAGCATTATTTTCATGCTCAAGGGCACCTGATGCCAGGGCTGCGTCCAGTAAGGGGCGGGGGAGGGCACAAAAGAGGTCCTTGCCAACTAAGATGCTTGAGAGATGTTTCTTGGAAACCTGTCTGCGACTTCAGCTGTTATTTCATTGACCGCCACATCAGCAGGAGGGGCTGGGAAATTGAATGGGGTTTCGCCTTGTGTGTTTTTTTAATTTTGTTTTTAGATTGGGTACATGCCGACCCCAACAATGCCAGGGCCCTTTTACTAAGCAGGCATGGGATAATGGATACCGCATAGCCCACCAGTGGCTTCTGCCACAATGATTTACCTCTTGAAGATTTTGAGAAAAGTCTGGCCTCTGAAACACAGCCACATTTGCTCTGATGTTGCAAGGTTCCATTTGTAAAACTAGCCCTTGAGATCCAACTTATTCTGATCTCTCTTATCTATTTTAATTTATTCATCACAGCAGACCCCAGGTTGACACTAAGTAAACCAACCACCTCAATAGACCTAAGGATAATAATAGCTACAATTTGTTAGCTTTCCATGCACTGTGTTAGGCACCAAAGAATATTAGCTGAATGATTTGCTTCAAAATTGTGGATAAGGCATCTCCTAGCTGGGGTGGCTCAGGTGGTTAGAGTGTCATCCCAATATGCTGAGGTTGCAGGTTCGATCTCCAGTCAGGGCACATACAAGAAGCAACCAATGAATGCATAAATAAGTGGAACAACAAATCTCTCCCCGCCTCTCACCCCCCTTCCCCTTCTTTTCCTCTCCCCCTTCTTTGCCCCCCTCCCTCTTCCTCTCTCTCTCTAAAAATCAATCAATAAAATATTTTTTAAATTCTGGATAAGGATAGATGAAAGAGACTCTCTGTGAGTTGCTAATAATTGAAGCTGAGCAGTGGCTGCCTGGGAGTTTACTACACTATTCTCTCTAGTTCTGTAATTATTGAAATTTTCCCAATAAAGATTTTAAATGTCACCTCATCTACTTCTTAAAATGCTCCATAGGAGGTCAGCGCCATCACCCTAGCCAATAATACAGCAAGGACGAGGCACATTCAGGATTCAGACCAGTCTGCCTGACTTTGAAGTCTGTGCTCCAACCCTTACCACTCAGGAAGCATGCTTCCAGGCCAGCAGCCTGAAACTTTTGAAATGCAGACTTTCGGGTCCCACCCCAGGATCTGGTACAAGACCCCCAAGTGCACTCACGTTTCTGTGCTCTGTCCACATGACTCACCCAACTCCATCAATTCTGACTTTTTCTCCTGTTGAAATAAGCCCAATCATGAACCACCACTTCAGCTACATACTTTTAATAGGCATTTAATCCACAGCAGCTCTTTCTGCCAACGTTGGGTGTCTGCTATAGTGCTGGGCACCAAATGCTGTGTGTTTATTAAGCATCGCTCTGAATATATATGTCAGCTCTTACTAACACTGCTCACTTGAAACTTAATTTAGTTTGTTCTTCATATAAAGTAGAGCTGCTGCTCACAGAAGGTATCTTGAGTTTTAAAAGCTGTGGGGAGGCTTCCATGGGAAACTCCAGGTGCCTGTTCCAGCTTCCGCCATGAGCTCTGCTTGCCCACCTGTAGGTACTTCCTGAAAAGACGGGATTTTTCTCCCTAACATCTTCCATCATCTTTTATCATTTCCGTCCTCTCTTTTTTAAAGAAAGAGAGCTGTGGGAATTGGACAGCGTGAGTCCCAGCCCTGCCACTATGTGTCCTGCAGGCAAAGTAGTTAACCTTCGGCACCTTCCTTTCTTCATCTGTGCAGTGGCTGAGCCATGCGGTCTCTGGGGTCCCTTCCAGCTCATCCTTCTGCGACCCCACGTAGCATGATTTTCAACCCTCCAAAAACATTATGAAGACACTGGGCTCTGTGTGAAATCCACCTGACTGTGTTTTCTTCCAGTCAGCAAAAGGATCCTGGCATTGATTTTTACTGGGTTTTCTTTCCAAATGATGAGTGCCTATATGCTTCCTTGTTTATGTGCCCAGAGCCCTTTTAGAAGAAGTAAATGAGTGAATGAATGAATGAATGAATGAGGCCTGCCATCTTTCTCAACTATAATCTACTCCTTAAAGAGGCTGGGCCCCTTTGCTTTTGAACATTTCAGAACATTTTCTAACTGCCAGATTAACTTAGTGGTTTTATTTACTTCAAATACCTTCAAACAATGTATATATTTAACACCATCAGCAATTTGCACAGCGGGAGAAGAGGTAAGGGGAATCCCGGAAGAGAGCAGGCATCCGAGCATCCGTAGGACCATCCCTGTGTAGGTCAGGCCCACACCAGTTGCTGCTGAAGGTACAAGCATCAGGTCATTTGCTTCTTCTTCCAAGAGCTCTCTTTCTAGGATCAAACTAATTTTAAGCAGGTATATGATAGTATCCTCATAAAATTAAACCTAGGAAAAGTAGCATGCCGTAATAACAGTGATTATAACAACCTCATGCTGGGCATGTCTTAAAAAGTATTGCCCACCCCAGTCTTTGCCGTGCTGTATGTGAAATGTCTCTGGTTTGCTTTGCAGGGCAGCCTTTGGCAAGGAGTCCGAAGTTCTTATTGGGAACCTGGGTGATAAATTAATCCCTCCACAAGACATCCTGCGTGACGTCAGTGACCTCAAAGCCTTGGCCAACATGCATGAGAGCCTGGAATGGTTAGCAGGCCGAACAAAGTCAGCCTTCTCCAATCTTTCCACATCCCAGAGTAAGTAACTGGTGGGGGACGGCTGAGGAACTGGACTGAGTACTCTCATTGGGAATGTGTCACCCTATGGGACGTGTCCAGGTTGTCAGAAGACTGTGCCAGAATCCAGCTCAGCTGAGCCTCTGCACTTGGTGGTTCTGTGAAAGGAAGTAATCTCGCTTCCCTGTGTGGGGTGTGGGAAGCCAAAAATGGTCCATGTTAACAGTGCTTGATATTAAACCTTAGAAACAAAATCATGGAAGATTGAACCACGATTGTCTCAAGAACAAAAGCCAGTCCCCCTCACAACTTCCCAAGGGAAGGAACTTATCTCAAAACTTAGCGCTGAGCACACAGCTGATGTTTTTTATTTTAACTGATACAAGTTAATGAAAAAATGTCTAAGAAGAGAATATTAGAAGTGATTAAGGTGCTTGAAAATAGAGAATATGAGAAAAACAATTATTCTGGAAAAGAGATGGTTAAGAGACAACTTAATTATAGATTTCAAGAAAACTAAGTAATAGGGTATGAAATAAAAATGTGAAACTTCTTTTTTTTTATCAAGAACCAATGACTCAGAGAAAAATAATTTGAAAACTTTAGGGCACATAGACATTATTTAATAACTATAAAATAAATACATCTTAAAGGCATTCATTCAGAAGCATGTGGTAGGCAGTTATAATAGAGGCAAAGCAAACATGAAGAAGGAATAAAAGAAATGGCAGATTTGAATGCATAAACAGAGAGACAGAAACAGGGTAGAAAAAAGGAAAATAACAGCAAAAACATGAAAGAAACAGAATCTGCCCTGAACTTAGTACCAGAGTTAACCATTCGAAGGTTATTGCTAGGAAAACACTTACATCATTTGGAATGTGAACTTCAGGGGAAGTGGTTTATTACCATTGTCTTTTGACAAGTTATTTTGATTAACAAGCATTTCCAGCATAGAGATGGAAGAGGTGTAGATGAAATTCACGGGCTAAATTATTCAAAATCCCGGCCCCAGGGGCAGAGTCCGGGCCTGGAATGCACAGGGCCTCAGATCTCGTGCTGACTGAGCATCTCTCCTGAAGGCCAGCAGAGGAGGGGCTCTGAGTGAGATCATAGACTCTATTTTAGAAACCTTAAAATATGACTTCTTATTTGTACTTTTACTTTTTATTATTTAAAATACTACTTCTTATCTGCTGATAAAAATTATACATATTTGTTCCCAGAACCTATAAAAATAGAAAAAAATATATGCACCTATTAAGGATAATTTGGGCACAGTATTGGATCTGAGCAGACTCAGATAAGTAGGTCTCATTGAAAGACCCTCAACTTTATAATCTTTTTGTATCAGGCAATCTGTCACAAGCAATAGCCTAAATCAGGGGTCCTCAAACTACGGCCCGCGGGCCACATGCAAATACAAATATTGTATTTGTTCCCGTTTTGTTTTTTTACTTCAAAATAAGATATGTGCAGTGTGCATAGGAATTTGTTCATAGTTTTTTTTTAAACTATAGTCCGGCCCTCCAACAGTCTGAGGGACAGTGAACTGGCCCCCTGTTTAAAAAGTTTGAGGACCCCTGGCCTAAATTATCCATTTTATCTCCCGGTGCCACTCCACTTTACCAAAATAAAAATAAAAAGTCAAATATAGCTTACTTCCCTTTTGCTAACTGCAAAATAAACAGCTCTGAAAAGGGACGAGATGCCTGTTTTGCTGATTTCTTTGCTTCTTGCAAATACAGGACTGCATGGGTAGTTGTATTAGTGATCATTGGTGGCCTTTCAGTGTCTAATCCTATATAATAAAAGGCTAATATGCAAATTGTCCCTTATACCAGGAGTTCGACCAGGGGCAGGGACAACCACCTATGGCACCTCCCCCACACCGGCCTGGCCCAATTGGGGCCGGGCCAGCCGGACCCCACCCATGCACGAATTTGTGCACTGGGCCTCTAGTGTTTAATAATACAGTATCTTATTTCCAGTGGCATGGCATTCCAGATTTCTGTTCTGTCCATTCTAAAAGGGCTCCACAAGGCACAATAGTTCCAATTTCTATCAAGCCTTTGAGTGATATACTCAGGCCAACCTGCATCAACTGTTTTGGAAAGAGAGAGAGAAGCTCCAAGAATTATGCTCACCTCTGTAATGGCACAGTTGTGCTGTTGTTCATGTCACCACGAGTACTCAGTACAGTTGCTGTCTAATTCCTAAATGTAATCATCTCTTATTCTGACAAAGATCTCTTCTACCACTCCTGCTGATGCTTTGTCTCATGTGCTCACTCCATTTTATAATATAAATGGTACCCTCTCTGTTCCTCTCAAGATGATCATTCCACCCAGTGAGTGACCTAAGTAACTGTCAGCGTTTTGAGGATTGGTGCAAAACCCCAGTGAACTGTAATCACTACTTATGTTGTCTTTGTTAAAACAAAGCAGTGAGCAGATGTGTTTTATTCTGCCAACAGCAAGCCTAGCTCGCCCACACGAGTCTGTTCTTTGAATTCCCAGGAGAGGTGTCCATTGATGTCTATAAATTGAACAAAGCAGGGAATTCTCTATAATGGGTTACTCTAATTGCTCCATATCAATGTGACTCTAGAAAGGGAACAAGGAACAGCTTTTGGTTATTATTTTGAAAAGCGAACCTGATTACCTCAACAAGAGTTGTTCCAAGTCTGGAGACTAAGTAGCAGGAATAAAATGCTAGCTTTTGTCTAGCACCCATGGGTGCTCAGGATCGGAAGAAATCAAGGCAAGAACTTTACAGGTTCAGTTTTTGTTCCGCATCCTATTAACTATTTGGTATGGTAAATGCCGTGCTTTATTATTAAGAAACTACTCATGTAATGGAGTGGAGGAAGTGGGCAGAAAATTCTTTTCGTAGTAGAATGTCTCTTCACATAGTGTAGCAGGATTCTCATCCACCCGAAACGTGTGTCATCCCAAAGTGTTGCATTTAAGGGCAGAGCATGGCTGTCCATTCATCCAGGAGATCGGGGTGACCATTTTTTCTAAGATAATTTTTCCATCTTTCTTAGTATTTGCTCAAAGGTCCCTCTGTCTTCTTTATACCTAAAAGGGTCCTCTCACCTCATGTAGATTCTGACTGCACCAAAGGCACTGCTCTTACTCTTGTCCTACCTCAGTCCATGGCTCCTGCTCCATTTCCCTTGGTGCCCCTCCCTCTCAATCTTCCTTAAGCCTGTTCTACTTATGATTCTTTCCATTGAAAGTCACAGACCAGTTGAAGGCAAGAGAATGCATGGATTCATACAACTGGTACAGCAGAAGGCTTCAGGTATGGATGGATCCAGAGTTTCACAAGATAGCGTCGTGTCACAGATATGTTTATACACCTGCTCACTCTTGCTCCCCTTCTCCAGCACTTCCTATTTTCTCTTTATTGCTTTCCATCTCAGGAGAACGCTTTCCAAATGGCAACATCCGTGAACATCAGCAGCCCCAAGATTACTTGATCCCAAACGAAAGGAGCATTTTTGCCCAGAGTCCCAGGGAGGACCTGGATTGACCCAGGCTGACCCTCTCTCCTGGGTCCCTCTGGTTCTCGTTGCACATGCCTTGTTTTCTGACTCCTCTGCCCATCCACTACTTAGTCTGTCTCCCACGCCCTCTTCTAGAATTCCTGTATGTTCAGGATCCGCTGTAACAAACATGCTTTCGGTGCAAGGAGGTTGAACAGGATCATATTGAGTTGGGCATTCAGGATCTAGGTTTATATGTGTGTGTTTTCCCACTTAGATCACTTCAACCTTGTAGTAAAGACACATCATGGTATCTGTCCATTGTGGTACCTGGTGTTTGTAAGAATTCTAAAGAAAGGCTTTGGAATGAACTGTTATGGTAAAGAAAATCCTCAGGAAAATGTGACCTACATAAAAATTGTTAGATGTATTCAATTTGAACACTAATGACTTTCTTTTGTATTTCACCCTTTTGTTTTAAGGACGTGTTGCTGTTAAAAATAGACTGCAGGAAGGGGCTCCAGGGCTCATTTCATCTGCACTGCTTCCTCAGGGGCCTCCTCTCTGTCTTGGATTCTGTAAAGAGTCTCCAGGTTTAGAGATTCTAACACTTCCTTGATTATACATTCTGCCTTATAAGCAATCTTGCCATCTAGGAGGTTTTCTCTTTTGTATTCAAGGCCCTTGACTTCTGTCTAACCCTCTTTTCTCTGTCCTATTCTTCCGAAATTAAATGTTGAATATCTTCTCTACAAAAGACTTTAATATAGGTGAGAACATTTCCCTGGCCCCTACCTGCCTATCCCTGGCTATTAAAGATTTTGGGCCTGAAGGTCTAATCAGCCAATATAAATGACTATAGTTTGCTTTTTTTGCTTGTTTCAAACTTGGCTGCTATGACAACCCTTTGCCTACCATTGCACTGTCCTCACAAATATCAGAGATTCTAGCTGCTAATGTAACTCCCTACCTCACTTCACTGACTAATGCTAACATGACTCTCGGGATTGATTTTTTTAAATAAAATTTTTATTTTAGAATAAAAATTGACCATCAGCAGCCCCAAGATTATTTGATCCCAAATAAAAAGAGAATTTTTTGCCAAGAGCTCCAGAAACAGCCCCAGTGAGGACTTGGATTGACCCAGCCTGACCTTCTCTCTCCTGGGTCCCTCTGGTTCTCATTGCATAAGCCTTGGTTTCTGACTCCCAGGATAGTTTTAAATTTAGAGTAAAGTTGCAAAGATATTGTAGAATTTCCATGTATTTCACACTCATTTTCCCTATTATTAATATCTTACATTCCTCACAACTAATGAACCAGTATTGATACATTATTATTAACTAAAGTCTGTACTTTATATAATTAAGTCTACATACTTAATTATATACTTTAGTCTATAATTTCCTTAGTTTTTATCTAATGTCTTTTTTCTGTTCCATCGCATCTAGGATATCATAGTACATCTAGTCACGGTGCCCCTGTAGGCTTGTCTGTGCTGTGACAGTTTCCTGAGTCTCCTTGTTTTGATGACCTTGACAGTTTAGAGGAATGATGGTCATTTTTGCAGAATGTCCTTCAATGTGGGATTGTCTCATCTCTTTTCATGACTAGACTGGGTTTATGGTCTTGGGGAAGGAAAACCACAGAAATAAATGCCATTCTCATCACACCGTGTCAAGGTTAACTCCTCTCACTGAGACTTATCACCGATGATGCTCTGGGATTGACTTTTATGCCTCCAATTCTTGTAATCCTCTCTGGACAGTTCCTTCTGAATTCTAGATCGACTTTCCACTTCCCCACCACAAATTGCTTTTCTCTGTTTATCTTTCTAGTGACTATTTTTTAACATGACAAATGTATCTATTATAAGCCCAACATTTGGACAACTTGAATAGCTACTAAAATAAATCGTGGTCCACCTTAAGCAATTATGCAGTTGATATTGATTATAATCTGGTGGGTCTGAAAGGCTCTCTGTGGGAGGAGCTGTTTTTCTGCCCTCAGCCACTTGCTTAGGGCCTGCCCCTATTCCTAGTTGCCACATGTGCTAAACAATCCTTGGTAAGTGTCCACGACCATAGTAATTTCAGACACAGCCATGCTGAGAATAAAAGTT
The DNA here is from genome assembly GCF_000412655.1 of Myotis brandtii. Classification (NCBI taxonomy): domain Eukaryota; kingdom Metazoa; phylum Chordata; class Mammalia; order Chiroptera; family Vespertilionidae; genus Myotis; species Myotis brandtii. Next base: position 147,247 of record NW_005371949.1, on the reverse strand, counting down.
ACCTGCATTTTGTTCACTAAAAATGGTCTTACTTTAACCCATTTTCATTAGGGTCTAATGTGTTTTAGAGCAGCATTTCACAACTTTTTTGCACATTAGTTGTATTCAATGGGGAGCTGGAGAAAAAAGAAAAAGACTGCTGCTAGGCCCACTCCCTGAGACGTTCATTTAATTCTTCCCAGGTGTGGCATGGGCATCCCCAAACCAATCAAATCGGAGGTCGAGAGCCACTCTTCTAACAGATTGGTTCTCAGTCTTAGACTAGAATCAGCTACTGAGCTTTCGGGCAGATGCCCAGGCCTCTGTACTTTTTAACACTCCTCAGGGGATTTCAACACATAGCCAAGCTTGATATAGAGCACCCTCAATTTCTTCTTTAATTTTTGTAGCTGTTTATATTTTAGAAATCCTTTGAGGTTATTTTATCAGTGCTTTCATTCTCAAAGCTTGGCTTCACATGACTTTTCATTTTATGGACAAGAGCACCAGGCATACAGATGGATGTTTCTGATTCTATGGTAGAATAGAATTCTGCTTAGCAGTTTTTAGTTAGCCAACCTATCTCCCAAACCTGATTAAAAATAAAAACATTCCTCTTATCCTTTTCAAGCCAAATAAGTAAAAAGAATATAAGAATTGGATTGGTGTCTTTTATTTTAACACCGAAGGCTGATTGCCAAACCAGTTGAATGAACGTGGAAATGTTTACTAGTCAATCACGTCATTGACAATAAAGATGGAAAAGGTCCAGTGTCTGTACATCCCTCTCATACATGGTGTGTGCCATACTTGGGGACCTTTATGCATTGCCTGCTATGATTTAACATTTTCTAGAAGATGGAGTGTGAATGGGCTTTTTCTGCCTTCATGGTAAATGAAAGAAAACATGCAGATCTCCCACCCACCCCCGCATGCCTTGTTGTTTTTCTGCCGTGACACAAATGAGTATAAAAATGTCCCTAGCCAAGATCTCATGAGACATTGTCCTGTCTCAGCTTTTATTTTGTCAATCCATTAAGCTAGAATTCCCCCTGTCATAATTTCATCTGATTATTTTTAATTAAAACTCTATGCGTGGTAATTCCTCTCCCGCTTCGGTATTTACAAGTTTCAAATATTTGTAGACTATTATCAGACAGCTCCTCCTCGGGCCTTTGCTTGGCCTCACTCTACCTGTTTAATTTCTCTAATCATCTTTCTGAGGTTAGGCTTCCTATGCCATCATCTTTTTTTGGCCTTATTAGCTGTCATTTTTTAAAGCTGACTCATCCTGTGGCTTCACTCTTGTCATCCTTCTTCCTCGGTTGGTGACACCTTCCAAATTCATTGTCATTGGTTAACTTCCTGATCACATTGTTTGCCCAGAACATTAAATTGCCACTGGCATTATATTACATCTTGTCCATACTCTGAATTTGTTTTGATCTTATCTAATTGAAACCACTACTACTTTTGTATGAACCTTTATCGCTTTTTAAAATAATACCCAAATATCTTTTCATGCTGTATGCAGTTTCACAATGAATCATATGTTTTGTAGGAAAAATAACACACACCAAATGATAATTTTATGATAATTCAGTTTGTTCATTTTCAATCATCATTATACTCTATTGTTATTTACAAACTGATTGAAATTGATCTTAATGAAGGCAGAATTGTGTGGAACATCCCTGTGCTCCCGGCATTCACCTGGTTGTTCCTCTGAATGCCCCGAAACCCATGTCGTTATTGGCAGTGGAGATGCTGGTGATTCTTGGTTTATGAGGAAAAGCATCAGCCCCTCCAGCCCCGTCTCCCATGATGCACTGTGTACTGCAGCTGCTGCTCAGCCAGGCTTCCGCTCACCAGGGGGGCCATGTTCCTTTGTTTTTAGCACAATTTAAATACTGATACACAAGACTTAGTCCCTTTTAGAACATTTCTACTCACTTTTTCTCTTTCCTTTCACCTGAGTATCCTCACCTGGCTTCTAAACCATGGTAATTTTTCCTCTTTCCAAACATCTTTCTTTTAATTCACAGAACCTTTCCCATGCTTCTCCCTTAGCCCTTTGAGTGCCAACCAGTATCCTAGGAACTATGCTAAAATTGCCAAGGCAGTTTTGCTGATTTTACGGCAGTTTAGGAAAAAAATTATGAATCGCAAGTAAATGAAGTTATATATTCAAAAACTTAAGGAAATCTTTACTACATTGACATATTTAGCAATATCATCATCACTAATAAAAGAAGACTTAGAACTGGACACCATTTCGAAGCTTTGATAGTGTTCCCGGCACTTTTGGCGAAAGACAGGAGGAGCGAGATCGCGCTCCCCGGCACTCTAGGGGTTAGTCTAGGAGGCATATAGACATATTTGACCTTGAAGTCAGGTATATGTAGGGATAAGCAGGCAAGTTACTGTATTACTATTGGAAAATTACTTAGCCTTTCTGAGCTAAATGGGGTTTCTTACCTGTTAAATAGAAACAGTGATTTATGTTCATTGAGTTACTGTAACCATTGAGTGAAATGATGAACTTGGGTTCTTAGCAGAATGTGACACACAGCGGGGACTCAGTATGGAGTTCTGGGGTCACTGCCATGAGTCTTAGCACTGGGGTTCTCACTCCTCCTCGAGTACTAGGTCTTCACCTCCCTTCCTTCTACCTCTTCAGGCTTTTCTTTTGTCTCAAGTTACCATCTATGCTCCTGAACATTTCTAGCAAATATCAGTTGTGAAGTTACAGGGGCTCGTGCTGTGGGTGCTTCCGTGTAATTATGGAGTTCTAAGTGTCTGCCCATAAAGAGTTATGTGGCTGTTTCTTTGAAAATGCCAACATTTGTATCCATAAGGGAAATATTTTATTAAAATATGATAATATCATGGATGCTTAAGTGTGGTGGCTGAGAGCTTCCAGCTGAAAAATTATGTCTTCAAACAAAACCAGAAAGTGGTAACAGGAAAAAGAAATAGTGAAAATCTCTGGAAAGCAGGAAGCAGAAGAAGGTGGAAAGCAAGAGACGTCCCTCGAGTGTTGGGCTGAAATTGCCCAGCAGCCTGAGGAGATGGAGGAAATGCAGAGGGACCCGGGGTGACACTGAGCAGCCATGAGGACGAGTGGCTACCAGGGTGGCGGGACTTGAACGAGAAGTCTGAGGGGACTGACTTGGCCACCAAGCAGAAAGGCCTCTTTAAGTGAGAAGCACAGGTTGTGCTATTGAACCTAAGCCCTTTATCTAGAAAGGCCCTCAGAGACTTGGTGCTTTCAAACTCCAGGTATGCCCTCTAACCAAGATGAACCATGGCTTAATGAACTTCCTTCCAGAAAAAGAGAGTGTCTTTTTCCTTTCT
>NW_005371949.1:107686-143550 GCF_000412655.1 Myotis brandtii | reverse complement strand
ATGGGAGAAATCTTCAACACTCTGTGGGATTGAATTTAGAAAAATGTTCTATGTGTAGACTGGATGTGCTCTCTCAGACAGCTGAGTTATTAATCAACTAGAGGCCCTGTGCACGACATCCATGCACTGTGGCGGGGGTGGAGGGTGTCCCTCAGCCCAGCCTGTGCTCTCTCACAGTCCGGGAGCCCTCGGGGGATATCCAACTGACATCCTTAGTGCTGCTGCTGAGGTGGGAGAGGCTCCTGCCACCACCACTGTGCTTGCCAGCCGTGAGCTCAGCTCAGGGCTTCTGGCTGAGCAGCGCTCCCCCTGTGGAGCTCACTGACCACCAGGGGGAAGCTCCTGCGTTGAGTGTCTTCCCCCTGGTGGTCAGTGCACGTCATAGCGACCAGTCGTTCCGGTCGTTCTGCTGTTCGGTCAATTTGCATATTAGCCTTTTATTATATAGGCTAGTGCATAAGACCCTTGTCAGACCGTGGCCCCAGGTAACTGCACCAGGGGGTGGCACTTATGAATGTGTGTGCATGCAGTAGTCCCAGAGGTGCCTGTGGGTGGCAATAGCACTCATCTTAGATTGTGTTTCATACTTTCACAGACCTGTGTAATCATTAATTCTTAATCCCTTATCCTTGCCTCAAACTATTGTTGGAAGGCCAACCATTCTTATCTCAGTTTACAAAGCATAATCATGAAACACAGAAGTTTGGCTATTTGCCCAAAGTCAAAATGAGTCAGTGACAAAATCTAGACTTAAGTTGATAGTTCTCAGAATGTAGACCATTCCCAGCTGGTGTGGCTCAGTGGTTGAGCATGGACCTATGAACCAGGAGGTCACGGTTTGATTTCTGGTCAGGGCACACGCCTGGCTTGTGAGCTTGATCCCCAGTAGGGGGCATGCAGGAGGCAACCAGTCAATGATTCTCTCTCATCATTGATGTTTCTAGCTCTCTCTCCCTCTCCCTTCCTCTCTGATATTAACTTAAAATATATACATTTAAAAAAATGCAGACTATGGTATTCAGAAAGACATCATCATCACTCATTACTAACATGCCTCAGAACCCCAAACAGCATGCCCGAGCTTCCTCCACGGAGATACTGCTGTCCTTCAGCTGACTTCCGAAATCACAGCTGCAAGATAGATGCGATGCTGTGTCCTTAGTGTGAATGGCATTGAATGCACTGTAAGGGGAGGAGGGGGAACTGATCTTGACATTTCACTCACTTTAAGAAACTGAGGTATAAAAGCTGTGCCCCTCCTTGCACAAAGGATCTATTTTGGAACCAAATTTTCTAGTCATATATTTAGGGAAAGGTTTTCTTTCACTTTATTAACCTAATTTCAATACTGCGATTATATCCAGTATTATAAATTAAACAATAGGTCTCCAAGACACAGTGTTGCTTACTAATAGCAGTTAATTCTGTGTACTAGCATCTTTGAGCTCTGGTTGTTGAATCCTGGGTGGATGTGACTGAAGTTATTAACTAACAACTTAATCCAGTTTTTACGAAAGGAAGAATAATGAGGACTTTTCCATAAGGCTCATGAAAACCTAAGTGTCTTTCTAGAAACCAAGACTATCTGATCAGATTCTTCAAGGAAGCAAAAAATCCCGTAAATGTCAGGAAGATGTGACATGCTGGAAACCCCCTTTGTCAGCTTCATCTAAAGGAGGTACTATTTGTAGATGACTTTTCAGCAAGTCTGTCAAAAGCTTCCGGCTACAGATAAAAATTCAATAACCTTTCACTGTGGCTGTGCCACAATTATCTCTCATTTAAAAACAGTCCCTCTAATGGAGTATTTTATCATGCTGGACAGTCTCTGCATTGTTCATTATTTAGTGTTTGCTAAGCTGATGGCACTTCCACTGCACCTGCCTTATCTCTGCTTCCTCAGAATTGGATTTTATATTTTCAACCCAGTCAGATATGACAAGTCATTTTCTTCCCTCTTGTCTTTTAAGAAACGCAAACTTGATTTCTTTTTTTCAACAATCGCCACTTAGAGATTAAAGTTATTGGAAATGTCTGTATTAACTAGCTTTGGGACGTGCAGTGGAGGACTATTGCATTTTAATTGCAATTGGGGTTGGCCTCTCCTTTTTTATTTCCAATATATGTGTATTCTCTATCTCTTTGGAGCCTCATTCTTCTAAAACAACACAGTGCATGCAAAGTTGAGGTATTATGAAGCCTGAGGTGGCCAGGAGACAAGAGAAGGTATTATCGGAATTACTTTATTATAGAGCCTTAGTAATGGTGATGAGAAGCTATGTAACTGGGTCTCTGTTATAAAGACTATCTTTATATGAGAAACGTCCTGAAAGGAAAATGATCATTAGCCTGACACCTGGGGGAGACGTGCCAGTTTAAACAACATCTCTTCCTACATTTAGATCATTATTGAGAATTTTAACTATTGTACGTCTTTAAAAATGCAGCTGCCTGTGTCCCAAGTGAATTATTTTTAAGAGATGCATGTATTTCACCCAAGCTTTGGGCCTGATCAGTAATTCATGCCTTCAGGTGTTCACCTTTTATTCCAGGTCTTATCTTGGGCACTCTCCTTATGCAGTGCTCTTTTCTCCTTGAGAACAAGCCCCTTCTCTTCATAATGAGAAATCCCTGGAAGCTTTAGGGGAGGCAGCCTGGAAAAGGAGCGGAATGAAATGGCCACAATCCACATCCCTCACCGGAAGCTCTCTCCTTGGGCCCAGCGAGGACCTGCCCATTTTCTCCAAGACAGTCTCTCCTGCACAGTGTTTAGGGAAATATAGAACTTCACTCAAGGACGCTGATAGGAAGATTTTGACCTGTTGTGGTACAGTCTTTAAATAGGGATATCAGGCTACTGAGAAACCTTGTATAAAGAGAAATTCTCACCATATATTCATTTTAAGATTTATGGATTATTGTTATAAGCATCAAAACAGAAATAACATCAAAGACTTTACTCAGAACCCTAATTGAAAAGGCCATCCTTTAGAACTGGCTTTATGAACGAAACTATCTGTTTAGATTTTACCCAGTGGGAGATGTTCCAGACTCCTCTCATGTCTGCTTGTGAAAGAGGGAGTGTGAGAAAACTCTACCATTGTATCATTTGTTTAAAGGGACCACAAGCCCAATTAACACTTTGGCTCAAGCCAACAGCTTTTGGGCTTTTCACAGAAATCTTGCAAGTGCTAGCTTACGGCCCCACGAAGGAGGTTTGCATATGCTGAGGTCCCTGCCTCCCTCCTGGGTCACTGCAGACAGATGGCTGCCAACGCGCCAAAGGGGAAACTCCTCCTCCGCCTCCTCCAGTCCCCTCACCAGGTGGGGAGACAGGCTTTCCTTCCACACTGCGTCCACACTTTCTCTCCCGACCCCACCCTCCCCGCGGAGTATTGAGGCGAGACCCACATCTGATGTTACACTCCTGCCTTGTTTCTGTTCCTCGGCACCAGCACAGCTCAGTAGATGGGCACTGGCCGGCCTTGGCGAGGCACTTACCACCACGGGGGGTGGTGTCTGTAGTATAAACTCCTCGTGATTTGCTTCGAGGATCAAATCAACTAATGTGTACCCCTCAGCCCATACAGTGTAGATACCTCGGTAGGTGGTACTTTTTCCTTGTTTCTTCTCCTTTTTAAAGCTCCTTACCTCATTCTTAGCCATCCCAAGATGGCTCTCTTTATTTTACTGCCAATATTTACCCACAGTGGTACTCAGTGTGAAATGCCCAGGTCTGCCTCTAGTTGATAGCTGAGCCATTCTGCGTAATAATTTAATTATTACATCGAGGGATCTTTGATGTATTGCATTTGAAATTAGACGCTGAGCACTTATGTTTAACAGCCTTTCAAAATCCCTGTGGCCTTTGAACTCGGGCACAGGGTGAGGCTGAATTTATTGGGGACCACAGTGAGTGAAACTGAAGGTTAAACCCCCAGCTCTCATGAAATGGCTTTTCTGTAAACTTGCACTTCATTGTATCAGGGGCTGTGGCAATGAGGAAGCTGCTGCATCGTGGTGTTAGTAGAAACTATAACACAAAAGACAGACCACCCAGCTCCACAGCCCCAGTAGCTCTGGATCTCCTGGGCCTCTTAACGTCGAGGGGTCTGTCTGTATTGAAGCAGGCCGGTGGACCAGCTCCAGTTAAGACTTACCCAAGCTTCCGCCAGGCCTAGTCCTCAGGGGTGACAAGTGTTGGGCTTGGGGTAACCCTCCTGTCCTGCCTCAGGAATAATAAAACTACCTAATACCTCCCTTTTTACTTATTCTCTCCCAACTCCCGAGTTGCTAGTATAGATGATGGGTTCTGGAGGTCCCAACTCTGCTACAACTTTGTGTTAGCTGGAAATGGAAACTGGTATTTCTTTTTTTCCTTTTTTAAACCATTTTAACCATTTTTAAGTATACAGTTCAATGGCATTAAGTACATTCATATTGTTGTGCAACCGTCATCATTTTCCATCTGCAAAACTTTTTCATCTTCCCCAACTGAAACTCTATATTGATTAAACATTAACTTCTCACTCCTCCCTCTCCTTAGCCCTGGCAACCACCATCTTACTTTCTGTCTCTATGAATGTCACTACTCTAGGGACCTCATATAAATGACTGACTTAATTCATTTAGCGAGGTCTTCATCCACTTGTAGCATGTGTCATAATTTCCTTCCTTTTTAAATTAAAGCTTGAATTATGTGGATAAACCACAATTTGTTTATCCATTCATTCATCAGTAGACACTTGCACTTTTTAGACATTGTGAATAATGCTGCCATGAACACAGGTGCACAAATATCTCATTGAGTCCCTGCTTTAAGTACTTTTGGATATATACCCAGAAGCAGAATTATAAAAATTAGTATTCTGAGACCTATGTTTTTCTACTTACTGCTTCCCAAACCCCTCATTGCTTGTATAGATAGTGTCCTGATGAGACATTCAGCATTATTCTCAGATATGCTAATCACAATGGGAATAATATTATATACCAAGCTCTTTAAGTTATTTCATCTAATCTTTATGGCCTATGAGGTTAATTTTCTGGTTGTAAGTGGTGGAGTTAATGTGTAAACCCATATCTGTGTGATATCACACTCTGTTACCTTCAAATGAACCATTTTTCCTTACCACCTCACGAAATAGAAAATAAAATATTCTAGCTTTGTTGAGATATAATTGACAGCTACTATTGTGTAAGTTTAAGGTAAAGAGTGTGATGATTTGATACACATATATATTGCAAAATGTTTACCACAATAAGGTTAACTAACACCTTATTCACCTTAGATAATTATCATTTTGCTGTTGTTGTATGGTGGAACATTTCAGGTCTACCCTCTTATCAAGTATACAGCACTGTATTATTAACTATAGCCACATGCTGTACATTAGATCCCCAGACCATATTCCTCTTATAAGTGAAGTTTGTACCCTTTGACCAGCAGATGTGAGATTTGCCCTATCCCCCAGTCCCTGGTGACCACCATCCTACTCTCCATTTCTATGAGTTTGGCTTTTTAAAATTGCACACATAAGTGAGATCACACCATATTTTTCTTTCTTTGTCTGACTTAATCCTTTGTCTGACTTAGCGTAATGCCCTCAGAATTCATGGATGTTGGCAGGATTTCCTTCTTTTTATGGTTGAATAATGTTCGTGTGTGTGTGTGTGTGTGTGACATCACATTTTCTTCACTCATCCGTAAATTGCTTCCATGTCTTGGCTATCTATACTAATAAAAGGCCAAGCGTCACGACCAGAGACCAAACCACCACGGCCCCACATCGGGCTGGCCCCACCCCCAAACAAGTGGTTAGGGGCAATCAGGCAGGCAGGCAGAGTGGTTAGGGGTGATCAGATAGGAGGACCAGCAGTTAGGGGTGGTCAGGTAGGCAGGCAAGTGGTTAGGGGTGATCAAGTAGGCAGGTCAGCAGTTAGGGGAGATCAGGTAAGCAGATGGCCCCTCGCCAGGCTGGCCCCGCCTCCAAGCAAGCGGTTAGGGGCAATCAGGCAAGCAGGCAGAGTGGTTAGGGGTGATCAGGTAGGCACACCAGCAGTTAGGGGCAATCAGGTAGGCAGATGGCCCCTCACTGGGCTGGCTTCGCCCCCGAGCAAGTAGTTAGGGGCGATCAGGCAGGTAGACAGAGTGGTGAGGGGCAATCAGGCAGACAGGCCAGCGGTGATCAGGTAGGCAGACGGCCCCTTGCAGGGCTAGCCCCACCCCCCAGCAAAGAAAGAGAGAGGCCCAGGCCAGGCCATCCAAGCCATCGCACCCCAGCCTTTTGCCTGCAGAGAGAGGCCACTGGTAGCAGGGGAGAGGGGGCAGTGCTGCACAGGTGGCAAGCAGTGGCAGCGGTGAGGGTGGGACCAGCTGCCTGCAACCAGGGGAAGGAAAGCCCAACTAGGCCCTGATCTCAGGCCAGGCCTAGGGAACCTACCTGAGGGGTCCCAGATGTGTGAGAGGGTGCAGGCCGGGCTGAGGGACCCCCCTGAGTGCACGAATTTTTGTGCACCGGGCCTCTAGTTGTAAATAATGCTGCAATGAACATGGGTGTGCAAATATATCTTCAAAATAGTGACTTCATTCCCTTTAGATAAATACCCAGGATTAAGATTGCTGGATCTCATGGTAGCTCTATTTTTAATTTTTGTGAAACCCCATAGTGGCTGTTGCAATTTATATTCCCATCAACAGTGAACAAGGGTTCCCTTTTCTACACATCCTTGCCAGCACTTGTTATTCTTTATATTTTTTAAAATAGCCATTCTAACAGATGTGAGGTGGTACCTCATTGTGGTTTTGATTTGTATTTAAGTAATGATTAGTGATGTTGAGCACCGTTTCATGTACTTTTTGGTCATTTTTATGTCTTCCTTGGAAATATATATTTTAATTGAATTATTTGGGTTTTTAGCTATTGAGTTGTGTGTTCCTTATATATTTTGGATATTCATCTCTTATCAGATATGTGGTTTGTAAATATTTTCTCCCAGCCCACAGGTTGCCTTTTCTTTTAGTCTAATGCATTCCCCCTTTATTGTTTATGCTTTTGGTGTCATATCCAAAATATCTTTGCCAACACCAGTGTAATAAAGCTTATTTCCTATGTGTTCTTCTAGGAGTTTTTTAGTTTCAGATTTTATGTTTAAGTTTTAATCTATCCTGAGTAGTGTAAGATAGGAATTTCTTTCCTTTGCATGTGAATATCTACTTTTCCCCACATCCTTTATTGAAGAGACTGTCCTTTCTCCAGAGAGTATTCTTGCCTCCCTTGTCAAATGTTATTTGACCGTTTATGCATGGGTTTAATTCTGGGCCCTCGATTCACTTCCTCTGCTTTATATGTCTGCTGTTATGCTGGTATCATACTGTGTTGATTATGATGGCTTTGTAATATAGCTTAAAATCAGGATGTGTGGTGCCACCAGCTTTGCTCTTTCTTAAGATTGCTTTGGCTATATTCAGGGTCTTTTGTTGCTGCATACAAATTTTAGGATTTTTTTTTTCTGTTTCTGTGAAAAATGCCATTGGAATTTTGAGAGGGATTGCATTGAATCTTTGGGTAGTATAGACATTTGAATAATATTAATTCCTCTGACCTATAAACGGGCTATTTTTTCATTTATTTGTGTCTTCTTCAATTTCTTTCATCAATGTCCTATAGTTTTCAGTGTACAGGTCTTTCATTTCCTTAGTTTAATATATTCCTGAGTATTTTGTTGCCTTTGATGCTATTATATATGGGATTATTTTATTTAGTTCTTTTTCAGATAATTCTTTGTTAGGTATAGAAATGCAATTGATTATTGTATGTTGATTTTGCATTCTGAAACTTGACTGAATTGATTTGTTAATTCTAACAGGTTTGTGGGGGTTTTTTGGTAGGGAGTCTTTAGGGTTTTCTATTATAAGATCATGTCATCTGTAAACAGAGTTTTAATTCTTTCTTTTCAGTTTGAATGTCTTATATTTCTCTTTCTTGCCTGCTTGCTCTGACTTGGGCTTCCAGTAGTACTATGTATAGAATAGTAGTAGTGAGAGTAGCCATACTTGTCATGTTCCTGAGATTAGTGGGAAAGCTTCTAACCTTTCATCGTTGAGTATGATGTTACCTGTGGGCTTAAAACAATTTTAAAGCCCTAGATATTGTCTCCTTTACTTTACTAGGGAATTTATAATTTATAATTAAGATTCAAGATTACTATTCAGTTCTCTAGATCAGTTATTTTCAATATAGGTTTTATGCCTCCAGGAAATGTGAAAAACAATACATTGGGGCATGAGGAAAAGTATGAGACCATATGTTTATACTTTTAACAATTAAAACAGCATATTTAATATAAGAGATGACATGGGAGCCCTAGACTAAAAATACAAACAAGAACAAACAACAAGAAGATGGCTGAGCTGTTATTTTTTCTTGTTCCTGGTAGAGCTCTTTATCAGTCATAGTATGATGTTATCTAATCAGCAATAACAATCTAATCAGATATGACTGGAAATTGGCAAAGGAACTTTAACTTGTCAAGAATATTATTTGGAATATGAATTTATATCCACTGCCATCAAGATGAACTTTGCCCTAAGTGTATATGAGCCATGATACAGTAACTAACATCAGTTTGAAGTCATCATGATTAGGAAGACATTTAAGGACATTATTTGTTCCACCTTCAGCTCATTCTTTATTAATTTTTAGTTATATATTTAGTACCATAATAGATGTGCATAATTTATAAGTAAATAAATATCTATTCTGATGATCTGGGCTGAAAAGTTTTTTTACTGTTAGGATATTTAATCAAAGAGTTTAGAGATCCCTGCCCTAGACATTATTGTTTCCAAATGGAATTGTTAAGGGACCAGGACAGCTCTGCCACTGCTCTCTATGTTGTTGCTTTTTTTTCCCCATTTTTTGTTAGGTGAACATTGTGAATTTTATCTGAAATTATGAAATAATTAGGACTTTAGCAATTTAGGCAGCTTTCCAGAGCTCACTCAAGCAGCTGCGGTCAGCTGGGCAGCTCGGCTGAGGCTGAATCCTCTGGGAAAACTGGCCTCTCTCCCTGTGGTCTTTCATCCGGGGCTGCTTCAGTGCTCAGAGGTCTCAGGGCAGTGTCCAGAATGCTTAAGCAAATGCTAAGGCCCAGTCTCCGGAACCCACACAGGCATAACTTCAGCTGTGGTAGGTGTTCCTGCAAGCCATAAGGTCAGCCCAGAATCAAGAGGTAGGGGAAAGACTTTACCTTTTGATGAAAAGAATTGCAAAGAATTGTGGTCATATTTATTATAGCACACATGTTTAATTGTGAGGAAACAATGCCAGAAAAGATATAATTATTTATAATTAATTAGTTCGGCCTAAACAGAGACCCTGTTTTCTGTGCATTTCCTTTAAAAAAGATTGTATTTTCCAATTGATAATATGCCTGATTTTCTGTGTGTGTGTCAATATGAAGACTATATTTAAGGACTAAAATGCACAGTTAAAAGCTTTTCCCTGGCTGGAGTGGCTCACTTGGTTGGAGCATCATCCATATACTGAAAGGTTGTAGGTTCGATTCCCAGGCAGGGCACATGCTTAGGTTGTGAGTTCGGTCCCCAGTCAGGGACAGTACAGGAAGAGGCCAATGGATGTTTCTCACATCAGTGTGTGTGTCTCTCTCGCTCTCTAAAGTCAATGAACAAGTCCTTGGGTGAGATTTTTTTTTTAATGATGCCTCAATGGCATACTCTAAGGATCTTTATATTTATGACTTAAAGTGAACTGAATTAATTTTTCCAGGGAAAGTAGTATTTCCCTAACAACTTCCCTAATAAGTCAAACAACTTCTTCTCTTCTTTATTAGGGATTTACTTGGAACATGTCTGATTGAGTTTATTGTTCATATGGATTTTTTTCAGTTAAATGACTGTTAACTATTTTTATTTTTAAAACTAGACTATTAAGTGTCTGAGTGGCTATAAATAGACTTAGGAAGGTAAACAGAACACTAACATTTCATTAATGCCATATACAGTGGAATGTTAAAAATAAATAAATATGCATTAATTTAAAACTGCTACCACAACTTTAAATTACTTAGCTTTTAATAACTATAGTCTTTGTCTTCAATAAAATCCTGTTGGCACAGTATAATTTAGTCTAAAGTAGGATTTTTTCTTATAAGAAAAAGGCCATTCTGGTCTTTAGATTAAGTTTAAATTCTTAAGTACTAATATGGTATTTTCTGTATCCACTAGTAAGGTAATGGGTTATTATTCTGTGATTTTGTTTGTATACCAGTACTTTACAAGGATCACTTCTTAAGGTTTCACATACATCATGAAACAACAGAAAGACTTAATTATTGTGGATCTTCTGTTAATTTTAGCAGGACCATTGGAAACATCTGAACAGTTGAGAAATGTATCCCAGGAATATACTTGGGAGGGCTGGGAAGCAAGAATAGTGAAAATAGCTATTTAGCTTGAATTCATTATGGGTCGATTACCCATGTTGCAATTCACTTAATTTTGTACCCTCCACACTGCATTAGTCCTGTGAATTACTTAACAGCCCAGCCTCCACTGCCAGATGAGCCAGCACTGAGACTCCTTTCCCTCGTCAGAGTCTCCATTAGCTTAGATCCTAAACCAAAGCACCAGGTAGAAATCAACCGGCTTGGGCGTGCTGCACAGGGCGTATGAGTGCTGCATGTTGAGACAGTTGTTGACAAGGCCAGTCTAATTATCAGTATCAACAATAAAACCAGTTCAAGGCATAGCAGGTATGCAGTAAATGTTTCGTCAAATTGAATTAAATTAACAGAGTGCTTCCAATGAGATCCTAAAATCTGCTACTCTTCTTCCATTTGCTGAATTGGCTGGTAAATGCGTCTACAATGAGCCAACCCTTTTTCTTATTTCTGCCAGTTCTAGTACTCCCCTTTTTTCCCTCTCATTTCAGGCACTGATGGTAACAATTATCTTATATAGCACAGGCAGGTTCCTCCCAAGTCATCCATTACCTCCCTTACAGTTTTCTCCTGGGATTAAACAGTACAATTGCCTTTGGATTTCCATAGCATTTTGGCCATTAACTTCCTTATTTAAAGCAATATATTTAATTATATGCCTATTTTATCCCTTGCTAAATGTGGATTTTATTTACTGAAAATGTTCTTTCTGACCTTCTACTTTGACCTATCCTTTATTTCCTTAAACAATTTTTCCTTCAGTACCCGTTTTTGGAACAAATTTTACTTACTGACTAATGAATATGTTGTGTTCCAGAAATTCACTTTAAAGTCAACTGTGGGAAGTTCTAAATGTATTTCTTTTATAAAAACATTGTTATTTCTGGTTATGTGACATGAGATATGATTTTTAATCACTATGAGTCTTAATTTTTTCACCTATAAATGAGGTATAATGATAATCTCTATTTCTTTTCTTTTTCATATATTTTTATTTATTTCGGAGAGGAAGGGAGAGAGAGAGACAGATAGAAATATCAATGATGTTTCATCCCACCCCTCCTATTGGGGATCAAGCCCACAACCCAGGCATGTGCCCTGACTGGGAATTGAACTGTGACCTCTTGGTTCATAGGAGAATGCTCAACCACTGGGCCACACCAGCTGGGCTATAATGTTTATTTCTTACTAGAGGCCCAATGCACGAAATTCGTGCAAGAGTAGGCCTTCCTTCCCCCAGCTGCCGGCACCGGCTTCCCTCTGGCACCCGGGACCCGGGCTTCCCTTGCATCCCTAGCTTCATCCAGAAGGTCGTCCGGAAGGATGTCCAGTCTAATTAGCATATTATGCTTTTATTATTATAGATAGTTGCTATGAAGATCTGCTACTCTTACTTCCTAAATATTTCTGTATCTGTCATTCCTTCTTCATTCCTACTATCAGAGCCCTAATTATCACCTTCATGGTTTTTCACCTGTGATACAAAGGCCATACCAGAGCAATCTATCTAAATGCAAATATGACCTGGTAACTGATACATTGATTTCTTCTCATCATCCCATAGGAAGTATCCAAGATCCTTAACATGACTTAGAAAGTTCCTCACAATCTAGATCTCTGGTTTATGGAAATTGAACTGCCCTTAGTTCTCTTGCAATGTCATGCCATTTCTCACCTCCTCACCTTTATTCAGGCCGTCTCCCCTGAGTCTGACACCTTTCCTCCCACCTTTCCCATTCCCCTTCACCTGGTTACTTCCTCTTCTTCCTTAAAAATTCGGCTATACTGTCAGCACTTCAAGAAACTTTTTTGGACACTCTCAGATTGAATTAAGCAACTTTCATCTGACCTTTCATAGTGCCCAAGAGCTATCTCTAGCATTTTACATACTATATTATACCATTTATCCATTTCTACATCTGTCTTTCCTTAGACCACATGCACCTTGGAAGTATGGACTTTATCTCTTTCCTCGTTACACCACCAACTGATATGGTACTTAGAAGGGGCTCAAACAATGTGGATTTCATTAATTACCAAAAAAAAAAAATCACAAACTAATCAACCTTAACCTCCATTAATAATATTATTTCTGTGGGGAAATACACATTTAAGGAAACCATATAATATGAAACTTAGAAACCAAAGTAAACAGAAAAAGTAGCTTAGAGGAAACCAGGGTTATCCTGAAAGAAAATCATTTAAAAGAACCTATAATCAATATCTTTAGAAGAACAAGGAAAGACACTTCATCCAAGAAGCAAGAATAGTATGCTATATGAAAGGAACATGCTGAGAACAACAACAAAAACACTCTTGAAAATAAAAAATAAGTGAAAATAAAGATTCAGAAGAAAGGTTAGAAGATAGAGTTGAAGAAATGTTTAGAAAAACATAAATACAAATAGAAAATATGAAAAAAATAAAAAAAGACCCTGTGGAGCAGTATAGTATACCTATAAAAACTACTTGACTATGTGTATTTCTAGCTTTGATTAAAATAAAAAGTGATTACAGTAGCAAAAGTTCTCACTGGGTCCTCACTTTTAAGTTTTTAATCAATTCTAATGAGTTATTGAGACTATAGGAAAATGTTAGGTAGACCCAGCTGGGAAGAACCTATTGTCCACAAGGTTCCAATCAGTCTTCCTGCGATCCAGAAACTGGAGAAAAATGGACCTTCCAAATGTCAGTTGGAATCTGGACTTTCACAATTTCTCCTGTAACATTTCTGATGAATAACTGATATCTGTCCTCATTTCTAGTGCTGACCACCAAATCCAAATTTACTAGAATAATTGATTTTGCAGCGTTGGGTGAGTGATAAAAGCTCTACTATCCATTATTCAATAAGATCCCAGGCGGCTGCTGAAAGGTCCGGAGTGGGTCAGGGTTATGCATCTATGACATGAGGCCATAATGTATCAAAAGAGATTTTATTCCCGACACCTGGGTGCAGGTGGGCTGAGACCGAGAAAGGCATCAGCAAAGCGAGCAGGGAGAGATAGGTTTTTATTAATTTTTACTGGCTGCAAACCACTCTGCTGACGTAAGGGTCTGGTCCGTCCTTGGTTTCTCCCATGCCAGGTGTCTTCTGGTTATCTGGGGTATGCCGTGCTCAAGGCTGCAAGCTTTCTGCAAGATATCTGCTAAGCACAATAAGTTTTTCTCTGCCTCATTTTATTCTCTTTAGCCCTTTCAGCTGCTCCCACATTCTGCCTTGTTCATGGGCACACAATATTGACCAAGATGTTTTCTGGTTTCATAAGGACTATCAGATGGCAGATAGCTGAAACCAATAGGATGCCAAACGCAGGATAGATTGGAACTGGATTCTGTTTATCAACAATAGTTCCATGAGAAACAACAGAAGCCTGGAAATTTGACTTAGTGGGGTTTTTTAGGTATAATGAAAAAATGTAAGCCCTTCTGTTATGTGTTTATAGATGCACATCTATAATATTATATCTAACATTATATCCCCATAAGTAATACTATAAAGTTTACTGTTTTTATTAAAGTATAGTTGACATACAATAGTATATGCGTTTCAGAGTACAACATAGTTATTCAACATTTATTTACCTTACAAAGTAATCACCGTGATAAGTTAGTAATCATCTGTCATCATGCAAAGTTATACTATTGACTACAATCCCTGTGCTGTACATTACATCCACATGACTTTTATTTTATAGCTAGAAGTTTGTACCTCTATTTCCCTTCACCATTTTCACTCAGCCTTTCTAACACACTCCTTATGGCAATCATCAGTTTGTTTCCTGTTATCTGTGAGTTTGTTTCTGTTTGGTTTTTGGTTTGTTGTGTGTGTTTTTTTCAGATTCCACATATAAGTGAAATAATATGGTATTTGTCTTTCTCTGTCTGACTTATTTCATTTAGCATGGTACCCTCTAGGTCTGCTCATGTTGAGACAAATGGCAAGATTTCATTATTTTTTATGGCTGAGTAATATTCCACTGTGTATATGTAACACATCTTCTTTATCCATCTGTCTATTGATGTGCACTTAGGTTGCTTCCATATCTTGGCTATTTTGAATAAGGTTGCAGTAAATATAGGGGTGTATATATCTTTTCAAATTAACAATTCACGGTTGTTAAGATAATTTCACAGCTATTTGACAGAGTTTTTGAGGCAGATCCCCCTAGGGGTATAATAATCATATTAGAAGATTTAATTTACCTCAAATTGCAACTAAAAGATTAACCAGAGAGTCAAATGTTATTTTGTTGTGATATTCTGGCTATTAATAGATAAATCTTTAGAGATATGTAATCAGAATTTGGAACATACTGCTTTATGATCAAAACAAAACTATTAGAAACACATTTAACAATATGATTATAAGATTATAGAACTTCCAAGATTGATGGGACCTTAGTCACTAATTCGCTCCAATAATGAACACTGTCATTTATTGAGTATTTATAAGTGCACAAGACTCTACTGGGAGTTTCAGAATATTGTTTTTAATTCTTATAACCCTGTGGGGCGTAAGTGTGGTGGGAAGAACATAGCCTCCTAAAGTTCTCAACCTCTAATCCCCAGAACCTGTCAGAAAAGGGGAGTTAAGGTTGAAGATAAGATTGCTAATCAGCTCACCCTAATGTAGGGAAGGTAGTCTGGATAGTCCAGGTGAGCCCAGTGTAATTACAAGGCTTCTTAGAAGTAGGAAAGGGAGACAGAGTAGTTCAGAGTAAAGCAACATGAGAAAGACTCACCTCTTCATTGATGGCTTTAAAGATGGAGAAGGGATCACAAGCCAAGGAGTGTCAGCAGCCTCTAGAATCTGGGAAAGGCCAGGGACAGATTCACCCTAGAGCCTCTGACACCTCAATTTTAGCCAATCAGACCCATGTCACATTTCTGACCCCCAGAACTATAAGATAATACATTTGTGTTGTGTAAACTATAATCTTAGCAATAATTTGTCACAGAAACAATGGGAATCTAATGCACTCAGCATTGTTGTCTCCATTTTTCAGATGACAAAAATAAGGTTCAAAAGATTGAGTAACTCCTCTAAAATCATGCAGGTAGTAAGGAGCAAAGCAGGACACTGGGACTCCCAGACCTGACTCTGCTGCAGTGACAGCTGGCATTCATAAACAACAGCCAGGTCTGAGGCAGGCCCTGGTCTAAGATCTCTACTGTGTTATCTCGCCTAGTCCTCACGGTAGCTTATGAGGGAGGTGGTAGCTGTCCTCATTTCTTAGATGATGAAGTTGGGGCAGAGAGAGGTTAAAGAGAGTGTGGAGGCAGGATTTAGTGTGCCCATCCTCAGCACCATTTTGCTACGTTCTCCTGCTTGATGGAGACAAAACTGGATGTCTAAATCCAGGTTCCCTCCTCTAAGCCTTTCCCTTCTTGAAGAACACACTGAATGTGAAGATACAGGTCAGAACCCACATCGAGCAAAGATGCTAAGTAACAGCTCTAAAGAGGAAAGCATTTGCTCCCTTTCTCCTCAGATGAAGCTTCACATTCAGTTACATCATGACTGCATGGCTCCAGCCAGGGCAGGGGTGTCCCAGCCTTGACCTGTCTTTCCTTCTCACAGACGCTCCCCAGAAACGATCCAAGACGTTCATACACAATCTAAATCTCATCACACAAACACCACTTAGCATGCTTGTGAAACAGATTTAAATTTAAGCAAAATTGAGTGTCCCCACATGTGCTTATGCGGGATCTATATAATTCTTCTGAGGTTTCTGCAAACATGAACCAAGCCATTTACGCTTCATAGGAACAGATTATATAATGCGAAATCCTCAATAAAAATGCAGTCTCATATTCTACAGATGGGTGTCATTTAATTAAAATATGTATTTAGAATGCAAAGGGCTGCATTAATTCCGCACTGTGGCTGAGATTTTAATTGCACTAAAGTTAGGAAATTCTGCGCTAATGTTCCTCTGGCATCTCTCATTCAGCCTCTCAGAGCAGATGCCTGATGGTCTGAAGAGGACTGCAGTAGCATTCACAGGCTGCGCGTGGCGGCTGGCGTGGAGATCCCGGGGCGGCAGGCATTATACAAGGAGATTCCAGGGGAGGGACGTTGCACCCATAGCCACTTCCCGTGGTCCCTGTGCTTCACCAGGTGGCCCTGGGCCAGTCACTCCCCGAGGTTGTGCCTCATCTTACTCCCCTGCAGCAGGTACCACAGAGAGGTGGTCATAGGGTTTTCATATTTAAAGGGCTCAGAACGTTGAAAAGCTCAGAAAATTTTTTTAAAAACACACACAACTCTATGAATGCCTTTTATTTATTTTTAATATATTTTTATTGATTTCAGAAAAGAAGGGAGAGGGAGAGAGAGATAGAAACATCAATGATGAGAGAGAATCATTGATCGGCTGCCTCCTGCACACCCCACATGGGGGATCGAGCCCGCAATCCAGGCATGTACCCTGACCAGGAATCAAACCATTACCTCCTAGTTCATAGGTCGACGCGCAACCATTGAGCCATGCCAGCTGGGCTGTGAATGCCTTTTAGTGTTAGAGCACATTTCTGAGTATTCTCTACGTGTTCAGTAAATGCTAGGTGACCGGGAAGAAAACCATCAGACTCATGTAAGTCCTGTTAATAAAATCAACTACCAAATGCTTTCCACAGAGGAACCCAGGAGCTCGCCCTCCTAGGAACTTCTCTTCAGACTAGAGACAGTCCAGGACAAAGGCAATGCCATGCTCCTGAGCGCTTCTGCCGAGGAAGGCAATAAATGACGGCAGTGACATATAGATGAAGGATGCCAAACTGAGACTAGAGACAGTCCAGGACAAAGGCAATGCCATGCTTCTGAGCGCTTCTGCCGAGGAAGGCAATAAATGAGGGCAGTGACATATAGATGAAGGATGCCAAACTGGGCAACTGTGGTACCGAGGATGTGGGGAAACGACTGACTTTATACTTAATTTCTAGAGCAGAATCCATGGTACTAAGTGTCAAAAAAGAAAGAGATGAGAACTCCCATGAAGGGAAATAGGAGGGTGAAATTTGCACTGATCATGACAGGGTATTGTCCTTCCTTCATCTGTCACCTCAGTTGTCAGCCCACCTGTGCCAGGATGGGTTTGGGTATGAGGAGTCACCAGTGGACAAAGGATACACTGTCCAGGCCATTAGGGCCCACAGCCTAGTGGGCCACGGTCTGCATAAGACATGAATGCAGGGAGGTGGTTAAATGGACCAGAGGTTTTTGTTTTATTTTTAATACAGTTACCTAGGAAATGTTGAAGATGGAAAAGAAGAAAGGAGTAGGTTGACTTGAAGGGATGAATGTTAAGAGCCTTATGTTGAGAAACAGAGACTTGTCATTCTATTTTATGAGATTGTTTTTATTATGTGTGTATGCCCCTGTGGAATCTTTTTAATTAAAATCTGCAGGGCTAATATGAGGTAATATATGAGAAAGAACTCCAGGTGCTTAGGGAAATGGGCAGTATATAAATCTTTGGGGAAGAAAATAAATCCCAAACCCTTTTAGAAAAATTAGCAAGAGAACTAGTCATAGAACTTGGACTTCCCTGGCTGCTCATCTCTCTGTTTATGGCAGAACACAATGCAGTCTCCTCAGTATTAACTTTTTATATTAAAAAAGGAAGCCAGCTAAGTTGAAGAAATAACAATATTTTTCTCTCAGGCTTTTAAACCTAGTTTTGTTTTCCTTCACTAGTTCAAGGTTGTCAACCACAGAGCACACAGAAAATCCAGGCCAGGCAGCGTGGCCTTCCCTGACGAGTCTTCCTAAGAAATCTTTTCTAGATGAAGATCCCACAGGGAGGCTGTTCAGAGGCTGAAAAGAGAGCCTGAGCCCCAATTGTACAGTCTGTTGTGAGCTATATGCTTATAAGCCTTGGAGAGGTGAAATACGATTATGTGTCTTGGAGGCCCAGGCCGGCTTTCTAATTCTTCAGGGCAGGTAAGGTTTAGGGGACCTTGGCAAACGGAGCAAACCCAATCATCAGGCTTAATGTGCAAGACCTGACCGGTAAGAGATTCATTTCTCTTTATTGTTATAGAAGACTAACAGGGCTTGAGCATTGTGGTTGTTTTAAATATCCCCAGCTCATACTTGGGCTCTTAAATAAATCAAATATATCTATCTATAAAATTTTATGGATTGTTTTTCTTTGTTTTCCTTTAATTTTTATAAGATAGATTGGGAAGAGGGAGGAAGAAAAGGGCAAATTTTCATAAGGCAAGATGTTTGTAGAAACTAATTGAAAACAAAACTTCTTTGAAAGGAGTTATTGCCTCCTTAAAAGTGCTAATTTCCATGTGAACTGTATGCCTTCTTGCAGAGGCGGAGGGGAGTTCCCCGGGCAGTTCTAAGGAGACTCATTACTGGTTAGTGTACGCTCGCCATGAAGGACATTAATTCACAGACAAAAAACTACTAGGGTGTTTAGCTGGCTCTCTATCACGAGTGGCAGTCTGCACTCTCTTCATCATTACTGTTTACTAACCCTTGGGGAACACGGTCGGCCTGCTTATCATAGCTCATCTCGAATTAGTTTATATCACTTGTTGGGCATCCCTCCTCTCGTCATTGAAAAGAGTGGCCCAAGGGTACCAAGGAAGCAATGAAGATGTCCTGTCCATTTTTAATTTCCTTCCCTTGCTCTTTGATTTCTGTTGTGTCCCCAGAAGAAACGCTCTAGCACTGTATATATTTGTAATGTTAATCGTCCATTGGTTAATCCCCACAGCCACTTTCTGAGCTAATTCGAAAGCTAGCATCTTTATTCCCACTTTACAGATGGAAAACTGAAGCATACAAGTGGGAACCATGCTTAGCCAGGGACAGAGCAGGGATATTGATCTTGAAAACACATTACTTTTCATTAAACTAACAAGAAATTTTACTCCGTTTCTCTGACTTTTTCCTTCTCATATTCTTTACATTCTTCAGCACCCCTCATTGGAGACAACTGGTCTGCCCACTCCATTTGTAATGGATGCTTTCTCACAGGACAGATTTTTACCAATCTTTCATCTGAAGTACTTTATTTCCTTCTAAAACTCTGTTTTGGTGTTATATGGACATGCTTTTTACTTTCTGGGTTAGAAAGTCTTTACTGCTCTTTCTTCTCATTAAGTTGTTTCTTTACCTGATAAAAACAAGTAGAGCATAGGGAATGTAGTCAATAATACTGTGTTAACTAATGGATGGTGCCAGATGGGTACTAGACTTAGTGGGTGATCACTTCATAAGGTATATAAATGTCTAAGCACCCGAAACTAATACAATATTGAATGCCAACTGTAATAGAAAAACACATTTTTTAAAAACTTAAACATAAAATAAAGTGACGAAAACAAACTTGAAATATCAGAATTGCTTCTTTAAAGTCAAAGCATATTTTTCTGTCACTTCATCGCCTTTTCTCTTCCCTCCCTTACTACTTAGTAACATCTTACTGTGTATTATGCTTTCATCTAAAATAATGGCAAAACACAAAATGGACCATCTGTAGCACCAAATAAGTTAAAACCCTGTAGAAATTCCTACACTTGTATTTTGAGTTTTATATCTCAAATGAAGAAAGCACAGTTAATGGGGAAAGTGTGAGAAATATTCTATGAAAATCCACCTCCCTGAGAAGAGGCTAGAAAACAGCATTCCAAATAAGACTAAAATAAACCTGAAAGGAAGAAGCAAGTAACAGTGATGCAAAGTATGCACTATGGACCGCGTGATGAGATGCAGGCCCTGGGTGGTGCTTCCGTCACATAAGGATGCCATTGACATGGCGACAGTAGTGATGGGGAATCTGATGCAGCTACAGTGAGATGAGAAGTACATTTTTGACTTGTCTTTTGGATGATTTTTCTTCTCAAGAGGGAAGACTATGGAGACCAAACACCCTGTAGTACTTAATTAGACCAAAAGGAAGAATTCACGGGAAAGTAAACATTATTGCAGTCTTTTGGAGAATGTCATTATATTGAAGTTTACACAGCAAAGAAGTAAACACTGGGTGTACTAGTAGCTTGATCCCATGATTAGAACTTATCAAATGGAATGTAGTTCATGATGAGGGGTGGGAAGACTTGGGAGATAAAATTTGAACCAAAAATGCTAAGTAATTTCAACAACAATAATAATATCAAATACCCTATGCCTGGATGTATTCTAAATATCTCTCTCTCTCTCTCTCTCTCTCTCTCTCTCTCTCTCTTAATACCATATTATCTTCATTTTTGCAAACTGGACACTGAGGTACAGAGAGGACACATTAAGTTATTAGGTGGTGGAACCAGAATTTTAACTTACTCAATATGCCTCCTCCACAGTCTGTACTGTTAGCCACCACGCTGTTGTATAGCATCCAAAGAGCTCTCTCATGAGGGGAACATAGGAATGAAAGAAGAAACCTGTGATCACAGCTGAGGGCATATGGGACGGAAAGCGAGCCTGTGGGTAAGGTGTCCAGGAGGCACATCCTCAGCGACCCTTCATCCCACTCCTCCGGCTCCAGATGTTCTCTGAGATCTGAGTCGCTGTAGCTCAGAAATAGCTCATGATGGGAAGGTTATATTTATTCATCCAGGCTCAGTCAGGAACACAGAAACCAATTTTAGGTTTTTCAAGCAAGAAGGAATTTAACACATGGAATTAGATATTTTAAAAATTGTTTAAAGGGCTTAGAAAACAGTTGGATGGAAGCAAAGAGCAAGGAAACTAGCTTCTGCTCACAGGAAATGAGAAAATGTGCCAGGGGTTCGCCACCTGCTACGAGGAAGCAGCACCGCCGCGCTCTCCTCCCAGGCCTTCTGCCCGAGCATCTTTCTACCACGCAAAGGACAATAACGCCTTCCTTCCTTTCTGCCTGCCACGTCTCACTGCCAGAATTAAGCCCAAAACCCTGCTGCAAGAAGTAGGAAACTATATTCCTAGATTGTATGTATGCATTATATATAGATATTCCTCTTCCCCAGGCAGTGGCTGGAGATGATGCTGAGTTGACAGTAGACAGGGACATAAGGTATTTTCCTGTCTTACTTTCTATAGTAAATTTAACCTATGGTATTATCAAGGGGAATATATTCCCAAGAAAGCGAGTAAAATAACACATCTTCTATAGTAGTAAATATTAAAAAAATCTTTCCAAAATAAGGCCATCTCAACTGTTTTAGTCTTAATAGAAGTCCTGACTTGTCAGTGTCTTTATCTGCATATTGAAATAATTTATAACACAATTTCTGTCTCCTCAAATGAAAATAATTCCTATCATTCCAGGTCGACATGTCACGGCTATATAGATTTCATAATCGTGACTCCCTTACTCTACCGTATAGACACACCCCCATGTGTATTTCATCTCTGCTCTCCTCACCGTGCCTCTGGCAGGGGAATAAACTGTGACCATAAAACAGACGCTGATTATAAATATAAATACAAATATAAATATAAACTACCACTTCCTCATGCCTGCCTGAAATACCACCTCCTTTATTAAACTGGCAACTCTGGAGAAAGGTTTTCCTCCCCTTCTGTAGATAAAAAGATAACATTTAAACCTGCCACCCTTAGTCCCATTTTTCTCCTGCTTGTCTTCACCATTTCCAGAATTCTGTAGTTCTGATACTTTTGTAATTCCTTACTTTAAGGTCTAAAGGTCATGATTTTATAGAGTGTAAATGTCTTCATAGATCAACATGTTATTTCCTTCCTGTTCATTAGCCCTGTGAACAGCTAAGCCCACCAGGCTCCAGTGTTTTGCAAGGTGTCTCCCTGAGGAATGAGATGAGTGTAGGCGTTGCTGTCTTCCAGGTCCTCCCAGGAGGTCCAGCAGCAGTGACTCAGATTTACTGAGCGCTCACTGTGCCGAGCATGGTGCTAATGCTTTATGTGTGTCATCTCATTGAATTCGTACAGTGCTCCTCTTAGGCAGAGATTGCCGTTGCTGATTCACAGGGTTAGCAGTTTGCCCAAGGTTATATAAAGAGGTTGAGTCAGGATTTAACCACTTTCTGAGCCTACACATAGGTAGTCAATCCGAAAGAAATGTTGTCATAGGTAGGGCAATCGGGTTCATCATTAATGAGAACACTCATATCTTTTTACTCAGGGGAAGAAAAGTACTTAGAGTTTGAGGCAATATCCTGAAATTATAAAATCACCGGACAGATAAATTATTGCTTTTCTATGTAGTTTACCCTTAACTGGCATAAAAAAAAAAAAAAAGACTATCTTTTGATTTTTAGGAAACTTGATTCTAGAAGCATCTATATGAACTGTTAATTATTCTAGGGATTACATAGCAAGACTGGAATGGATGTGTGAACAGTATTCATGTGTAACTAATGTATAAAGACAGAAATATGGCTGTATATTAGTAACCTTCACAAGGCATTAGTCAGTATGTGTTTGGCACCGACTCGTCAATTGAGGCTGCACAGAGTATCTGTCACCAGCAAGACGAAAGGAGCAGGACTCCATTGTTCCCTTCACCACACACTGGAGAAGTGCACGCTGTTCTCACTGACCAGCAATTCTCTTAGCCAGATTTCCACCTACAAACCCTAGACCACATGGTAGCAACTTCATTCTGCCTGTTTCTTACTTCCAGCATGCCTCACAGGCAGCGGTGCCAGCTACACTGCGAGGCTCCGTGGCAAGGTCCACTCTGTCTTCCAGATAAGTCGGTTGTCTGTGTTGTCCACACAGCGATCGGGTCAGAATGACCAGGGCTTCTACGATTCGGCCACGTTTGTTCTGAGTCACAGTAGCACATGACGCTTTGCCCTTGAATGTACAGAGCTAATTCTTCCAAAGCCCACTTAAAGCTATAAATGGAGGAGAAACACATTGGGGTTTTGTTATTTATTTATTGAATACATTTGTATTGAATAAATAATAGAAGTAGTAGTAATAGTGATTGCCATATAGTAAGCATTTGCATGTTAAACGCTATTCTAAGCATTTATATCTTTTCTCCTTTAATCTTCAGAGTCCTGGGAGTTAGGTGTGGGGGTCTTCCTTTTACAGGGGAATGTTACAGGGAAGTTTGCCCAAATGCTAGAGAAAGTCAGAATTTGAACTCAGGTCTGTCTGTCTCCAAAGGGCACCTTCTTGTTCACTGTACTTGATAGTTACCTGCTGGTTCCGGAACTGCATGGCATTCTGGGAGTACAAGGATGAAAGTGAGGTTGTACTTGCTCTCAGTCAAGAAGGTAGTGATTCTTTCTCAGCTTGGCTCTAAATTGTTGAATGATGCAGCTGCCTGACACAAGGAAACTCAAAAAGATAAACGGAAGAAAGGCCTATAGGAATGTGGCACTTATTTGCTGTGTCATGTTGGAAAACGTGCTTTATTCTGTTGGCCTCAGTTTCACCGTTAGTAAATGGGCCTAGTGTTTCTAATTTACACAGTGACTATGCCGCTCCCTAAGACTCTTGGGGGGGGTTTACAAATGCTGAAGTTGAAAGGCTGCTGTTTTAATAACATGGATAAATGTTACCCCTTTGCCATATAATATTTTTGCCTCTAAAATTCTGTTAAAACTTACATCTGTGTTACTTATTCACCTGAAATATTGAGTTAAGTATTTGTTAACATTTTAAGATGCTCTTTAAAGCGGGTTTTACAGAAATACAAAAGGCTTCCCGCCTAATATGGCTCCACAGTAGTGCCTTTCACAGGAGAACGAGCTGTTCGTTAGCTTTTCCCCCCATTTCTAGTAACTTCCCTTTCCAGCAGGAGCTGATCTGGCCTCACTACATGCCTTTTTAGTAGATGATTAGATTTTCATGAAGCATCAGTGAGGATTATTCGGAATAAAAGAAAAATCAATATTAATGTTTCCCCCCAGGTCCAAAAGAGGCTGAGGTCTGTTCTGTTGCTCACAACGTGTGAAAACCACGTGTCTGTGCTGCTTTGCACTGTACAGAGCAGGAGCCTAACGCCAACCGTCTCAGAGGCCCTGGGCCTGCGCGGCTGGTGACCTACCAGCAAGCCCTATCACCTAATTAAGGGGATGTGGTTTTCCCTCTGCGGACAGTGCTGCATCCCGTCCATCCTGGCTGCTCAGAATGCCTCCTATCCTGTGTAGCCTAAGGAAACAGCTATTCTTTTCACCTGGGTTTTTATTTTTGTTTTGCTTTTCACGGTGTGCCGCACACGGATCTCCTTTGTTCCCACCACATGGGTCAATATTTGGAACCATTCTTCAGTTTCAGACGCTCGTAGCCTTTCTGGAGCTTAGCTTCCTACCCCAAAGTGGAATAATGTTCCAGGCTAGTGAACTGTTTGGAAGACGTTAGGTCAAAGGCATTGTGTGAAGATATAATGGGGGGAAAGGATATAAAATTCTTTGATTTGTCCTTAAAGATTAAACTCAACAGGCATTATTGCTGAGTGTAAGAAGAGCCACGGGCTATGAAAGGCTCCAGGAAGAATAACATATTGCTTTTGTTGTCATGGATCTCACACTCTACCAGCGATTTTCAACCTTTTCCATCTTGTGGCACACGTAAACTAATTTCTAAAATTCTGCGGCACATCAAAAAATATATTTTTTGTCCATCTGACAAAAAAAAATAAGTATAGTTTTGATTCATTCACACCAGATGGCTATTGTATTGGCTGTTGTCATTATTTTCTTTTATAATCGAAGGGAAAAGAGGTTAGTGTTCCTGACCAAATAGTCAGCTGTTGGAATGTTTTAAAAATTCTCGCAGCGCACCAAGAATCGTTGACTTAGGCAAATCCAGTGTGAGATGAAATGTTTCCGGCCGCAAAAGGGACACAGAGGTGCCAGAGTTGAGAAGATGGGCTCCAGCTCTGTGGGCACCTTGGGAGGGGCCAAGTCCCCTAGTGGCCCTCACAACAACATAACCTGTATAAATGTGGAAAATGAGGCTTAGAGTTGTTAAGAAATGTATTCCAGAGGAAATACGAAGTAAAAAAATACATTTTATTTATCTGGGAAGCTGCAGGAAAGAGAATGGTTTCATGGAGATGAAAATTACTCTTAAGCAGCATCCCTGAAGTTAGGTTCTTTATAAAAATATGATCTTTGGGTGTTTTGTTTGGTTTGGTTTTTTTTTTTTTGGCCTCATAATAATACATTCTCATATTGATGTCATTACCTGGGCAGTGAGAGGGACAAGCATATCTGTTCTTCCCCAAAGAGTTACTCTCTATAATTAGGGAAACAAGGCATTTTGGAGAAGAGAAAGAGAAAGGAATAGGAAGGAGATGTTACAGAGAACGCTAAGAAGTTGTGTTGCCCGTAGTCTTGTGATTAATAAGGGGAAGGTGTAGTACATGGTCATTTAAATAACAAATAGTCCCATAGACAAGGAAGTAGGTCTTTGCCTGCTGTAGCGACTGGAAGCATTTTTTTTTACCATCAATATATTATCAATTAGGTGAATAGAACCAAGCAAAGCAAATATAAATAAGACACCTTCACCTTACCCCATCCTTGTCTTGTTTCCTTCTTGATAATGAATTTCATCTACTTTTCCCCAGTCCAATTTTTTAAAAATCCCTTCCATTTGCCCTTCTTCCCCTGTAAGAGTGGACAAAGAGCCCCCCCTCCAGGGCAGCAGTGAAAGGCTGAGCATCCCAGCACAGCCATTAGACAGAGGGATCCACTGATGAACATTGTGTCTGAGAGAGGAGCTGTACTTCCAGCGCTGGCTACGCCTGTGGATGCAGGTCTGGAATCTAATCTGAACAATGTGTCCTGTGTCCCCATTCTTTGCAATCCTAATTCTATAGGTCAAGGAACAGTCTGAGTCGGCACTTTGGCTTTCAAAAATCCATTGGCTTTGCTAGCTCAACCCAGAATTTCTGAGGAAATCTGGGCTGGAAAGAAATAGTTATTATCTGGGAACAAAAGAACCATTGTCTCTGAAATAGGAGGCAAAATAAAGAGAACCCACCAAATGTGTTTCTTAGATGACGTCCATCTTATGTAGAAACAGAACAAAAGAACTTAAAACTAGGTTATAGACTGGAGGATGGGAAGGGGTGTCTAAATAAATGGCTTGGTAGTACTGGCTAAAGCTAGGACTTTTGCAAAGAATAGCTGGGTGTTTAAAAATATGTCTCAGGAAGGAGAAAGTGATCAAAAAGTGTCACCATGAAATTTTAATTTGGAGCCATTGACTTAGATAAGAAAGAAAGGACATCTCTATCCTAAGAAAATTCAAATTAGATGCTAATAAGACAGTAGATACTTCAGCATGTGGAGGTCATGTATCCATTCCAGAAACTAGTAGGTTTATCTATATATAATTTGTTTAACAAACACTTATAAAGTGCCTGCTGTGCACAAAACACTGGGGTGGAGGAAAGTTAGCTTTTATAAGTTTGTAAATAATTCAAGGGAATGAATAAAAAGTAGGGATTGTGGTACAGAGAAAATAAGAAGGCTGAGGATAGAGCTAGCTGACACTAAAATTGCACCTTGGAACTGTGAATTTATAGTGCCTAACACTTACATTGTAACCTGGTGTTGAGCTTGGTAGTAGCATATCCCACAGGCACTTAACAGGAGGAAAGAGGTGAGACGAGGGTCTTCTTGTCACAGCCCCATTGACTCTGTAAGCCCCATTAGTTCTTAATGTCACAGGCCTAATCAGGATTCCCATTCTCACTTTTTAAAAAATGTCATCCAGGTAACAAAATCAAAGGATCTCAAAATTATTTACAAAAGCTAATCACACATTGTTCTAGGAGTTAAGAAGGTGCTATTACCACAATTTTCTAAATTAGAAAACTGAAGACTGGAAATTAAATAATTTTACCCAGGTTGAAGCAGAGATCATTTTGTAGTGACTGTCATTTCTCTGTACAAATAGGAAGAAGAGTCAGAAATAATGATTGCACCAAAATGTGATCTTCTGAAATGTTTTCCAGGGAGAAAATCTCATGGGATCATTCCTCATTGTCTTTTTTCCATCTTTTAAAGAGTTTGAATTTGCAGAGTTAACCTTTCTTTTCCTGCTGTGATAACCATCTTTCCCTTTTCAATTTATCACTTTGATGACAGCTGATCCCAGTCTAAGCTAATATTGTAACAATTTTAGATAATATTGCAGATGCACAAGGACATCCTCATATGAATCAATTAAACAAGTCACAGTAAGTTGCCATTAAAAGTGTAGCAGCTGCATCCTTGAAAACAGATGCTCTTCTGGGTCTGAATGAGTCCAATTTTGACTGATTTTAAGACCTAAACAGATTTCAGTCTGGTTAATATTAGGATGTGGAACCACTTGAGACATCCTAATGACCTACGTTGATTGCTTCTCCATGACAGTTAGTGTTTTGGTTTTCCTTGTGAGATGCAGGGTGTTTGATATGCCAGGGATTTTATGTCAGTAGAAAAGAGAGGAGACTCCCCCAAGTCTCAGCTGCAGCAAGATGACCTCATGAAATTAAAGTGACTTCTAAAGACAACCCAATTTATAGGGATTGGGCTGTAGGGATTGACCAGAATCACTTTAAGCTATACTTTTGCAAGATTTTGAATAGCCAGGGAGACCAGCTATAATGAACTGCTTCCCTATTTCCACTCTGTCCCTGGCATCTACTCAAGAAACTAAGGGGAAAGTTATAGCTGTAAATGGCAAGTCATTGCTTCTCCTTCCTGATCTTTATTAATCTGTTATTATGTGAATTATTTGTCCTGTTATGTCGGTCAATTAAATCACTTGTTCTGTTTAATTTTAAAAAATCATTGATTTTTATAAAAAATTAATATAGCCAAATGTGTGTCTTAGATAAATAATACTGCCTCACTCACATTTAATTACCAAATATGGGAGGATTGAATTAAGTAGGGGCAAGGCATAAGGCAAAGACATCAGTCAGGAGACTGTCCCAGTAGTCCATGGAAGAGAGGGAGCTAGACCAAGAAAATAACAGTAGATATAGAAAAGACAAAATATGTTAAGAAAACATTCGTGCAATAAAGTGGGCAGACATTAGTCTTTGTTGAGGGGAGTGAGGGAAGGAAGAGAATCGATTACTCTTATGTTTGCAGCTGAGATTCCAACATTGATATGCCACTGAGAGAGAATTCAGGATAAAGGGTAGATGGTAGAGATGGATAATGAGTTTAGTTTTGTGCTCATTGCATTTGAGATGCCTGTGGGATGTACTGGTAAAGATAGCTGGCAAACAGTTGATCAAATAAAATTTAGGAATCATCAATTCTTAGATAATAGCGAAAACCATGAAAATGGATGAGCTCACTCAGAGAGAACAGATAGAATGACAAGTGAGAGCGACCAGTAGAAAAAAATCTTCGGGAACACCAGCATTTATGGGTGGGCTAAAGGAAGGATAGCCAGTGAAGGAAACTATGAAAAGAGTGTCAGAGCTGTGAAAGGACACCCTGAAGAACAGGGTGCCATATGAGGCAAAAGAAAACAGAATTACAAGGAGGAAATGGCCTTTCCGTATTGAATGAGATTTTTTTAATGGCCCAATGGAGTTGGCAATAGGCTATCATTGGTGATGATCCTCGGAATAATTATTTAACAAAGTGTCAAAGGCAGAAATCAGATTATGGCACATGAAAGACTTAATGGGAAGCAAGACTATGGAGAAAGCAAGTGTTGAGAATTTTTTTGAAGTCTTAATAAGAATCTGAGGTCCTCAAGAGAGGAGTAATGGAGAGTAGGAAGGACAAAGAGTCTGGGAGAGCAACATGAATTGGGGGAAGTTGCTGAGAAAGGGAAAGGAGCTGGCCAAGCACTAGGGAAGGATGAACATGTGGTATTGAAGATGCTTTTGAGCATAAAACCCAGAAAATGTTAGTGGCAACAATCCATGCTTTAGGGTTGTTTCGCTTCCCTGTCAAAAGGTGAGCCGCAGAATTAGCCCATAGTTAGGTCAAGTTGCCAAAGAAAAATCTGCTTAGACGCAGTGGTTCTCAACCTTCTGGCCCTTTAAATACAGTTCCTCATGTTGTGACCCAAGCATAAAATTATTTTCGTTGCTACTTCATAACTGTAATGTTGCTACTGTTATGAATCGTAATGTAAATATCTGATATGCAGGATGGTCTTAGGCGACCCCTGTGAAAGGGTCGTTCGACCGCCAAAGGGGTCGCGACCCACAGGTTGAGAACCGCTAGCTTAGAGGATCATTGGCCATACGGTGACACATAGCCACCTCTAACCACTAAGCTAGGCTGGGAAGGCAGACTTCTAGATTTCCAGTCTCTAGTGGAATGAACAAAGGAAAGTTGGAAGTATCTGTTGGTTTATCTAATAAGCAGGGTTTGCCCCTGAGACCAAGATTCAACTTCCTCATAAACCAATCAGTTTAGCATAGAAAGCCCAGCTACACTGCCATGCAGATGGTTAGCTAGGAGTCTCAGAGATGCCTGCTTTTATGCAAAGGCTATAAGAGGAACAAGCATGTTGTGAATGATCTGATGTGGCCCAGCCCCAGTGTCAGAAAAACAACTCAAAGTGCATACCTTAATAAAATGATTGAGTGCTAATAGTTTTAAAGCCCACAATATGTGTTCTGCCGAAACAAAGCAATCCCCAAGATAAATATACACCACGGAGCCTCTAAAAGGGTTTGTGCAAGTGTGTGTGTGTGTGTGTGTGTGTGTGTAGTAACCTATCTTGACTATAATCTCCCAAACAGCAGATTCTGTCAGCCTTGCTTTTTTGCAGATTTCCATTTGACATTTAAGAGCTCATTGGTTGTTTGTGTTGTCATTGTTTGCCATTCTCAGCATTTCTTTGCTCCGTGTACTCCTTCTTGTTAAGAAAACTTCGTAAACTTCAGTGAGCCCTCAAGAATTCACAAGCCAGCTTTTCAGTAGAACTCTGGGCATGATTTTTCATGTTGCTTTACTAAAGTGTTATCTTTTTGCTATAGATTACAGTCAAGCGAAATGTGCAGTGTGCTGCTATCTAAACTGTTTTTACCTCACTTGTTGCAAGTTTTATCTTGCCATTAAGTTACTGTACTTGTCTTGTTGGTGTTTTTTTTTAAATCCTCACCAAAGGAGTGAGGATATTTGTTCCATTGATTGTTAGAGAGAGTGGAAGGGAGGGGGGAGGGAAAGGGAGACAAAGAGAAACATTGATGTGAGAGAGAGACAATGAGTGGTGTCCTGTATGCCCCTCCTCCCCCGACCAGAGCTAGGGATTGAACCTGCAACCCAGGCACGTCCCCTTGACTGGGGATCAAACCTTGACCCTCCAATTCTCAGGTCAATGCTCTAACTATTAAGCAACACCAGCCATGGCTGCTTGTTTTTTTTTTAATGGCACAGTTTGGCAATGTTCGGTTGCTACACATAATGAAATTATATATTTCTATAATAAAGCAGTTGTTGTTGTTTTTTACTTTCTTGGTGGAATTTGTCCAGAATGCCTTTGATAGACTTTGGGATATTAGTACAGTAGTCCGTCCACCCTTATCTCTGGTTTTGCTTTTCACAGTTTCAGTTACCTGCAGGCAACTGCAATCCAAAAGTATTAAATAGAAAATTCCAGAAACAACAATTCATAATTTTAAAGTGCACACTGTTCTGAGTAGGATGATGAAATCTCAGCACCCTGTTCTGTCCTGCCTGGGATGTGACTCATCCCTTTGTTCAGCGAATGTATGTGCCACCCTCCCTTTAGTCACTTGGTAAGTAGCCCTTACAGATCCGCTGTCATGGTGTCACAGTGCCTGGTTCCAGTCACCCTAATTTTACTTAGTAATGGCCCCCAAACACAAGAGTAGTGAAAGATGCTGGTAATTTGGATACAAAAGAGAAGCTGTACAGTGCTTCCTTTAAGTGAAAAGGTGTATATGTATAGGAAAAAAACAAGGTCTGTTTAGGGTACCATTCATGGTTTGAGGCATCTGCTGGGGGTCTTGGAACGTGTCCCCTGCTGATGAGGGGAAACCACTGTAGAACTTTGAACCTCAGACCATGAGTCCAATTTCTTCAGGATCTGATTCCTACCTCTTTTTATGGATACATAGTAGCTCTCTCTGCCACAGTTAGTGTCACACAGCAGAGGAATCCAGGAGCTCCAAAGCCCTAAAATGCTTTGAAATACTCCCTCAGTGTTGCCTGTGGTTGCTTTCACCCCACCTGCCAAATGAAGACCTGAAGGCGGTGATCTCTCCTGGCGATGAAAGAACATAAGTCATGTTCACAGTACAGGAGAGTGGTGCTGCCTCACATGGAGCCTCCTGCAGATCGAGCTCTGTTCACCTTAGATGATGCCACGGCTGGAAATAATTTTAAGTCTACTTCGCTACACTCCCTTCCTCCTTACACATCAGTTCCTTTAAACAAAGTCTTTTTTTCATGTTTGCTGTGATAATTTATTAAAGTCGGGTTCCATAGGGAAGAACTATCCTTCTAAGTCTTGACTGTCTCTCTGCTTCCTTCTCCGGGCTTGGCCAGAGCCTAGGCATCCATGCAGCCCTGACAGCCCATCACTGTAGATGCAGCTGCAGCCAGATGTTGACTCCCTACCCTGAAGGTGAACACCTCCTGGCGCTTAGTCAGTAGTGCCTGGCCACATCCAAAGGATATTGCGTCCTCCAATCAGGAGAATTGTCAGATGGAAAAGCAAAAATAACTGATAAATGGAAATTAGACTTCAAGATGGATAGAATTAGCTTTTAAGTAACTTGTTGCTATAATTAAGCTTCTTAACCTGGACAAATCAAATGCTAATGAATACTTATTATTTGTGTTTATTATTTATGTTAATATTGAGTGCGTTTTATGTGCTATTGGTCGAAGAGTTTTATCTACATTAATCTATTCAATACTCCCAACAACCTCATGTTCTAGGTACTATTATCTCCATTTTATAGAAAAAGAAACAGGCCGACAGAATTTAAGTAATTACCTCTTGGACACATAGT
Source organism: Myotis brandtii (assembly GCF_000412655.1). Classification (NCBI taxonomy): domain Eukaryota; kingdom Metazoa; phylum Chordata; class Mammalia; order Chiroptera; family Vespertilionidae; genus Myotis; species Myotis brandtii. The sequence continues at coordinate 111,184 of NW_005371949.1, read as the reverse complement.
AAGTAGTGGGGACAGGACTCAGGGCCAGTCTTTGAGGCTCTAGAGAACTAAAAGATCTCTTGAATGAAATTGTGAAGTTACTGTTGGCAGCCTTTGAGAGATTGTGGGAAACTGGGTACATAACTGAAACCTAGACGTAAACAAATGTAGTTCACATTTCTGCTGCTCAGTCTTTTCCTGAAGTCAATGTCCAAGATCTATTGAATATTGTGTCAATTACTTGGGAAAAATATAGAAGTTAGCTTTATAAAATTTTCCAAAAAGACCTTTGTAGGACTTTTAATTGACTCTGAGCTCTATATGAGTTCAAGTATAACATAAAACCACGGCCCGCCCCCTGAACACCTTAGCCTTACGTGCAAGCAGCATGGCATCTAGAGCGAAGGAGTAGATAGCTCTCTCTAGACAGGCCAGACCCCTCTGTATTTTTTTTCCCTCTGCAGTATTTATTGTGTGTGGTCCTGCATTGCACGTTTCAAGGGAGATACAGAATAACAAGGATGTTTTTATTGGTGAAGTATGAGAACTGTAAAATTATTCAATTCACTTATTTAAAGAATCATTAAAAAACGGGGGACGGACATTTAGCCTGGAAAAGGGAAGACTTCAAGGAAGCCAAAGGCGATGTCTTTAATACTTGAAGTGCTGACACATACGAGAATGACTGTAAAGTTGGCAAGATCAGGGCAGACAGATATGACTTGATGTAGGATGGTCAGATCCTTCAGAGATGGGCTCGGCTGCCTCAGAAGGTGTTGAGTGCCCTTTCACAAACATTTGTGTGGCTGTGGGACCCGAAACTGAACAGCCACCTGCAGATGTGTAAATGACACAAGCATAGACCACATGGTTGGGCCAGATGACTGTTGAGGTCACTCCCAACTCTGAAGGTCTGTTTTTTGTCATTCTGCAAACAGATTCAATCATCTGGGCTTCTGTGTTTAATCAAGGACAGAAATAGTCTATCCTGTCTTGGACGTCTAATGCTGCCAACACTAGCATTAGCCAAATTGGTAAAAACAACATGATGAACAACAAAATAACATGTCATTTCAAAACCCAGTAGGCATGTAGTGAAATGATTGGTGTTTGTCCTCCCCCCTTTCTCCAGTGCTTTCTCCTGCTCAAGATGGTCACACGAACATGGATCTGCCCCCGGTGTCGGAGCAGATCATGCAGACCCTGAGTGAGCTTGCCAGATCTTTCCAGGACATGGCCGACCGCTGCCTGCTGGTGCTGCATCTGGAAGTCAGGTATGACTCGGCCACCCACAAGTCGCCAAGATTGAAACCCACCGTGGGTCATAAATCACTTGCTTTTTTTCTGGAAAATATCACCATAATTTTTTATCATCATCGGTATTGTTCCTTTTTTACACTGGCAGTGATTTGTAGTGTTATTCAGCGACTCTGCAGTGTTTTGAGCACGTGTTGTATTGTGAACACGGTGATTCAGAGTTTGCAAGGCTTGTGATATCAGAATGGCCTGGATTTGAATGTCTATACCAGGTGGCTAGTTGATCTTAAGACAGTTAGTTACATTTACTAACCCTCAGTTTCCTCATCCTAAAAATGGAAACAAGAATCCCTAACTTGTAGATTTTATAAATGACATAATTAATACAGTGCCTGTTACATAGTAAGGATGCAAAATGTGATAGCTTTGTGATTATGGTGATTTTATTGTCACTGATGTTTTTACTAAAGTGCTCTGCTCATCAAGAAGGTAGTATAGAGATTCAGGAACAATGGTCCCTTCCTTCAAGTCTTAAAACCCAATAGGAGAGAGTAAGTTAAAATAATAATTCATGAAAATACTGGCCTCTTGTTTCTTCCCCTGCAGCGTGGAATATTCTGAGTACTTTGATAACTGCTGTTATTACACATATGGAAATGCCAGGATGAAAAGACTAGGGAGCCTTTACTTGTTGATTCATTCATTTAATAAATATCCATTGAGTGCCTTCTTTGTTCCAGGTAGTGTTATAAAAGTTGGGATATAGGAATGGAAAAACACCGAAGGTCCCTACTCTCCTGGAATTACATTCTAACGGGGAAAATAGCCAATGAGTAAACAAAAAAGATGATTTCAGATAAGAGCAACCAAAACAAGGAAATGGCAAAATGGAATCGAGCAGTGCTATCCAATAGAAATATAAAATGAGCTACACGTGACCCAAATAGATAATTTAAATTTTCTACAAGTCACATTTGAAAAAAGAATATAATTTATAATTGTGTAAATTATAACACATATTTTATTTAACCCAGTATAACCAAAATATCATTTCAACATGTAATTAACATAAACATTATAAATGAGACATTTTGTATTTTTTTGTCCCAAGCCTTTGAAATCTGCAGATTTTACACTCACATCACATTGAATGTTGGCCTAGTCACGTTCCCAGTGCTCCAGCGCCTCCCTGTGGCCAGTGCTGTCATCCTGGGCAGTGCCGGGAATGGCTGAGGGGATGAGAAAGCGGGAGTTGTGTGTGTGTGTTTGTTTTTTGGATAGAGTGGGCAGAGGAAATGTGGCAAGGTAACAAGAAGGAGCCATCTGTACAAAGACCTAGGGGAAAGGGCTTCAGACTCTCTGAGGGAGAAACACCACAAGGTCCTGAGACAAAATCAGGCTTGGAAGAGAGAGACGTTAGCTGGTTGTCACCCAGGGAAAAAGGGGAGGAGGAGGTGGCGTGAAAGGGTAGGTAAAGGAGTGGGCTGGAGCCTGGTTATGTGGGGTCATGGAGCCTGACACATTCTAGGGTCTTACAGACCAAGTGAACAGTTCACATTTTTTTTCAGGTGCATTAAGAAGCCATGTGAGGTTTTTAAGCAGGAGAGACATATTCATTCATTCATCATTCATTCACTTTTTTTCAATTTTTTATAAAAATTAAATTTATTGGGTGACATCTACACTAATAAAAGAGAAACAAGGTAATTAGTGTACGACCACTACCCTTCCCATTGGCTAATCAGCATATCCTTATGCAAATTAACTGTCAGCCAAGATGGCGGCCGGCAGCCATGCACTGAAGCGAGCAGGGAGGCTTGCTTGCTCCAGTGATGGCAGACTACAACTTCCCGGCCTAAATTGCCGGCCTCTCAGCTGCAACTCTAAGCAACTATGTTGCAAATATAGAAGCTAAACAAAACCCCAGAAACTGGCTTTCAGTCAGCCGGGCTTCAGCCAGCCGGACCGCAACATTGTATCAATGTTTTCAGCAGCGAGGCCTCAGAGCTAAAGCTGGCCCAGAATAAAAAAAGAAAAAAGAAAAAAAAGGAGAGGTTGGGAGCTTCAGTCACCCGCCAGCCTGAAAACGGCCCTCAGCCCCTCAGCCAGACTGGCCAGGCACCCCAGTGGGGACCCCCACCCTGATCCAGGACACCCTTCAGGGCAAACCAGCCGGCCCCCAGGCCTCTATCCTATATAGTAAAAGGGTAATATGCCTCCCAGCACCGGGATCAGCGGAGCCGCGAGGCCTCCTGGCACCGG
>NW_005371949.1:76631-107103 GCF_000412655.1 Myotis brandtii | reverse complement strand
GGCGCCCCAACTCCCCAATCGGCCCTGCTCTGAGCCTGACCAGGGGCTGCACCTAGGGATTGGGCGTGCCCTCTGCCACCCGGGAGCAGGCCTAAGCCAGCAGGTCGTTATCTCCCGAGGGTTCCCAGACTGCGAGAGGGCACAGGCCGGGCTGGGGGACCCCCCCTCCACCCCGAGTGCACAAATTTTTGTGCACCGGGCCTCTAGTTGGTTAATAAAATTATATAGGACTCAAGAGTACATTTCTGTGATACATCACCTGTATGTTGGATTATGCATTTGCCACCCAAAGTCTAGTCTTTTTCTGTCACCATGTATTTGACCCCTTTTATCCTTCACTACCCCACCAACCCCTTCCCTCTGGTAATCACTATACTATTGCCTGTGCCTATGAGTTTCTGTTTGTTTTTCTTGTTTGTTCATTTCTTACTCTCAATTTTATATCCCACACATATTTTTTGACTTTTTCTGTCTGAGTTGTTTCACTTAGCATGTTTATGATTGGGTAAAAATATGGTACATATATACAATGGAATACTACTCAGCCATAAGAAAAAATGAAATACTGCCATTTGCAACAACATGGATGGATCTTGAGAATATCATGCTAAGCTAAATAAGTCAGACATCCATTCATATTTTTAAACGATCACTTTGGCTGTAAATGGAAAAGGAATTTCAGGGAGAGGTATGAATGGGAGCAGAGTGACCAGTTGAAACCATTATGAGCACCAGCATGATGGAGGTGGGAGTATGAGAATGTTGGACTTGAGACACATTGTGAAGGTAGAGCCAATAGAACTTGTTAGTAGATCAGATTGGGCGCAGGGACTGGAAGCAGTGAGGGGAAAAGGACTCGAGGAGAACAACCAGCTTTGGGACCACAGCAGTTGTGTGGATGCCAAAGCCATTGACGGAGGTGAGAAAGACCAAGGGAGGAAAAACGTTGAGTGAGAGGTGGAAATCAAGAATTCCATTTTGGAGATGTTCAGTTGAAGATGCTTAGTAGACATCTAGGTAGCAATGTCAAATAGGCAGTTGAATATAGACTTGAAACTTCAGGATCAGAAATCTTAGGATTAAAGAGTGTATAGTAATACATTTTCTTCTAGATGACTAGGAGACATTGTTAAAGTTGATAGAATATTTTTTTCCTTTTGGAGTCTTTACTAGATTTAGATTTTTAAATGTAAATAGGATTTTGGTTCATACTCCTGTTTAGACTCTAGTTAGAACCTGGATATCTTTCAGTGTGCCCAGGCAAAGCCTAAATGATAATGTCTTGTTAATGTCACTTCTTTTGTATGACACTTATTTTTTTATTCTTCATTATCCTGTTCAGTAAGTTACTTCTTTATTACTTGTGAGCACCTGTGAATGGAACAAGACAAGGAGCATCGCAGATTTGGAGTCTATCTTAGCATTATTTCTGAACTTATTTCTTTTTAAAAAAATCTTTATTGTTGAGAGTATTACAGATGTCTCTCTTTTTTTCCCCCATTGGCCTCCTCCATCTGGTTCCTGCCCCACCCCAGGTCTTCACCACCCTATTGTCTGTGTCCATAGGTAATGCATTATACATATACAATCTTTGGTTAGTCTCTTCCTGCCTCCCCTCCCCCTTTTCCTCTGAGATTCGTCAGTGTGTTCCATGTTTCCATGCCTCTGATTATATTTTATTCACTATTTTATTTTGTTCATTAGATTTCTTGTTCCTTTATTTTAATTTTTAGATTATATTATTGATATGTATTTATTGCCATTTTATTGTTCATATTTCTTCTTCTTTTTCATCCTCTTCCTCTTCCTTTTTCCCTTCTTAAAGAATACCCTTCAACATTTCATGTAATACTGATTTGGTGGTGATGAATACCTTTAGCTTTTTCTTGTCTGTGAAGTTCTTTATCTGACCTTTAATTCTATATGATAACTTTGCTGGATAGAGTAATCTTGGTTGTAGGTCCTTGCTATTCATCACTTTGAATATTTCTTACCACTCCTTTCTGGCCTACAAAGTTTCTGTTGAAAAATCAGCTGACAGTTGTATGAGCTCGCCCTTGTAACTAACTAACTGCTTTTTTCTTGCTGCTTTTAAGATTCTCTCTGTCTTTAGCCTTTGGCATTTTAATTATGATGTGTCTTGGTGTGGGCCTCTTTGGATTCCTCTTGTTTGGGGTTCTCTGCACTTCCTGGGCTTGGAAGTCTATTTCTTTCACCAGGTAGGGGAAGTTTTCTGTCATTATTTCTTCAAATAGGTTTTCAATATCTTGCTCTCTCTCTCTTCTCCTTCTGGCACCCCTATAATGTGAATGTTGGTATGCTTGAAGTTGTCCCAGAGGCTCCTTACACTATCTTCATTTTCTTTTCTTTTTTCTTTTTGCTCTTCTGATTGAGTGTTTTCACTTCCTCATATTCCAAATTGTTTATTTGATTCTCGATATCCTCTACTGTTGAATCCCTGTAAATTATTCTTTATTTCAGTTAGTGTATGCTTAATTTCTGACTGGTCCTTTTTCATGTCTTTGAAATTCTCACTAAGATCCTTGAAAGTCTCACTGAGTCCCTTGAAGCTCTCATTAACGATCCTTGAATAACCTTATAACCATTGTTTTGAACTCTGTATCCAGTAGTTTGCTTGCTTCCATTTCTTTCATTTGTGACATGTTTCTTTGTCTCTTCATTTTGGCTGCTTCCCTGTGTTTGTTTCTATGTATTAGGTAGAGCTGCTATGTTTCCTGGATTTGTTCGAGTGGCCTTGTGTAGTAGGTGTCATATAGGGCCCCCTGGCTTAACCTGCCCAGTCACCTGAGCTGGGCACTCTAGGTATGCCCCTGTGTGGGCTGTGTGCACAGTCTTGTTGTACTTAAGTCTTGATTGCTGTTGGCATCACTGGGAGGAATTGTCCTGCAGGCCAATTGGCTGTGGAGATAAGCTGTGACTAAGGTGGAAGAGCTGCTTTGCATAGATACCCTTATGGAGCAGGACCAACTTCAGTGGGGCTTTGGTGCTCACTGAATCTGTCCCTTGAGTGTGTCGCATGTGGATGTGTAGAGTTGTAATCTGGTATGGTCTAAAGCTGTCCACCCAGTGCACTGGCTCTGGGGTCTCCCAGGAGATGCAAAATCAGCCACTGCCTGGGACTACCAGGTAAGAGTTACAGAGAGATCTGCAGATAGCTGCTACTTGTATTGAGCTTGGAAGTGCCCAGGTGAGGCCCAGCTGTGAAGCAAGGCAGGCTGGTGCTAGTGCCTAGTCTTGGGCACTAGTCTTTTACTGGTTGTTTTGGGGCATGGTGATGCCAGCTGCTGCTTGTTTTAGGAAATTTTAGGAAAGTCTGAAGCCTGAACCAGGACATGCCATTCATACGGAAAAGCTATTGCAAACAGTCTGGGTGGGGCTGCAAATTATATGGGACCGAGTCTCAGGGAATCACCAGGGCAGAATGAATACTGTGGACCACACTATGGAAACTCAGATATGGCCGCCAGTCAGCTCTGCAACAGGGGAGGTCCCAGCACAGGAACAAAGACCCCTGCAAGGACCCCTGTCTGGGAGAAAGCCATCTCCCAAGTTCCTGTCCCTATGCCAGACAATTCAGTTCCTCCCTATATGTGTCAGGCACCCCCTACCCTGCCCCCAAACATTGCCCCAGCACTGGAGCTCAGAGGAAGCAGGACCATTTAAGTTTATGTGCTGGCCCTTTAAGAGGGACTGCCTGGGTCTCCAGGAGCCTCCATGTCACTCAGCCACAATCCTCGCTGGTTTTTATAGCCCAAAGTTACAGGGACTTCTCTTCCCAGCTCTGGAAGTCTGGTGTGAGGCTGGGACCCCTTGCTCCTCACGTGAGGCCTCCACAGCGGCATGCCTCCACCCCTCCTACAAGTCTTGATGTATTTTCTTTACTTCTCTAGTTTTAGGACGGTCAATCAGCCAGCTTTCAGGTGGTTCTGAATGATGGTTGTTCTGTATTTTAGTTGTAATTCTGATGTGGTTGTGGGATGTGGTGAGTACCGGCGTTTACCTATGCCACCATCTTGGTTCCAACATGAACTTATTTCTTATATTCAGCTGTCCAGAAATAAGGCTTTTCTTCTGTATTCTGATTTGATTTACAATAAGTTTTAGATTTGTTTTCTATTTATTTGTAGCATGACAGGTGTTTTCTGTAAGTAAATGCAATAAGCATAAAAGAACGAAACCACCAGTAACATTCTGATGTCTCTTTTACCTGGATCACACAGGAAAACAAGAGAACATCGAATTCATTACTATCACTGCTCCTGGAATTATACTTTGATTGTGCGGGCACAGGATGTGTTCTCCATTTATAATTATCTGCTTGTAGTGTAGTTAATTCCAGGTGGGATGTTTACAACACGTTTGAGTAAAATCTTTTAAATCCTTAACCTCTATTCTGCCCTTTTTGTTTTTCTACATCTTGGCAGTACTATTCTATAATGCTGAACATGTTTTAGTCATTATTTATTAACTCTACAAGGAACCATTTGGTGCTGTAACATCCACTGCTATACTCCTTCAACATTCGTCTAAAAACAGAAGAAGGTCATTTTAAAAATAACAAAAAATGCTGAGTTTTAGAGTCCTGGATGCAGAATTTTCTTTCCTTGACTTTTACTGTGAACACTAAACATGTTTGTTTTTTCTAAGTTGAATGTCTTCACCTCCTCATATAACATGATTCCAACATTCAGGTTGCTTTCTTATGCATATGCTCCATTTGTCTTTGTTTCTTTAAAGTATGGTGTATGAAACTGGATAGAACACATGTATGGCTTCGATAGTGAATGTTCACACATTTTATTCATTTATTGTCACAGTACTAAGCTTTTTATTTTATTTTTACCATTGCTGATGATAATCAGTTTACAAAATGAATAAGACATATCTCAAGCAAATCCTTATACTGTAGTATAATAATGCTAAAATAGAGCAGACTGCAAAGTGCCCACAGTGGGAAGAGACAGTTAGCTCCCCAAAGACATGAATCAGGTGAGTCATGTTCACTCTGATGGCCCCAGAACCAGGAAGAGTCCCACTATATAATAGATGCTCAACGAAAACATCAGTCACCTTTGAGAATTAGCTGGTTTGAGACCAAACCCAAATAAAGTAAGTGCTGTTTCCCCAAATAAAATCTGTTTCTCATTAAAGAAAATTAATTGATTTTGAGATTCTGTTTTCACTCAGTAGTTCACTACATGTATTTGAAAGATACAGAGGTGCTGCATGGCCAACATCATCTTTGTGATCATAATCAGCTCATGTTTGTTCTTTTCTTCCCTGCTAAGAAAGAATTAGAACTTAGGACCTGTTGTCCAGAACTGGTACAATGAAAAGGTGGCTGGAAGGCACTGCCTCTGGCATTTTTACCCAAGAACACACTGGTAAGAGCATAGATAGGGAAAAAAAAGTAATGGGAAATGCTAGCAAGAAGTCCAGAACAAATTCAAATGCCAATTTTTTGTATTATTTCCCCCAATTTTTATATCCATAGTCCATATTTTTCTTTACTATTGTTAAAGTTCAATTTTAAAGGGTCCTCAAATCCAGCAGGTTCTGTGTTGAAGAACCCATCCAAAGAGCATTTGACAGTTTACCTGCGTCATTGTAGGTCACATTTAACCACCAACTTTCCAAAGTTTGAAACATAAGGCAAATGACACTCCCAAGAAATGAAAGACATGGTGAGACCATAAAATACTGTTCAGTATTTTATCCTGTTTGAACGTTATAAGAAGAAAATTAGGTTGCCATTTGAGTCCAAGATGCAAAGAATGTCACCTTTATCAGCTGATTCTCTCACCATCAGCAGGAATCCAAGTGGGTTCAAGAGCCACCGCCTGTCACTGTTGGGATCCTAAGTGTGCACTTCCTGAAAATCAACCATCCTGCTGTGTAATCAACAATATTTGCAGAAAACCATAATGCCAAAGGCATATTAAGGTCAGCAACAACATGCCAGAATGCAAAAGAAAAGGAATAAAAACACTTTTTGAAAGTTTGACATTTGTCAATGACTACTTTAATTTCTTTTTCATCTCTGGCCATTTTGGGAGAGGAAGATGGTACCTTAAAACAGTGTTTATCTCTCTTTTCCGCCCCTCACCTCAGGATCTCATAAGCTCTCACCTCCAATCTGTAACAATGTCCTAAGTACGTAGTCTCTCTACTTCCACCCTCCACCATCAATCCACCCTTTATCCTGTGCCAGAGTGATCTTGCCAAAGCTCATATCCAATGATATCATTTCACCTCCTAAAATCCTCCTAAGGCTCCCTAAGGCTTCTCAAAGTCCAGAGTCCTCAGATGGCCTCCAAAGCCCATGATGACCTGGCCCTGCCCATCTCCCCAAGCTCACCTCATGCTCTGTCCTGTGATCTGTGTGTACCGGAAGGAGCAGCTCATCACCCCCTGAAACTGCCCTCCGTTCACACAGGCCTTTGTCCCTGGTCTTCCCATTGTCTGAGTTATAATATTTATAATTCATTATAAAAATACTTTAGCATTGATGGCTTCATTTTATTTTCAATTAAGAGCTGTTTAGTTTAAATTTCAACCACAGTGCCAATCAATTTCCCTCATCATTAATCCTACTCCAGGGTTGATTGACTTTCATTATATTAGAAAATCAGATTCCAGAGGGTTCTGTGACCAGTGCATTTACTGGTATCTTGATCAAAACTGTACATTTTGCCAGTTAGCACGTGAATGTCAAAATGAGCTTTTATTGGTGCAATTAGTCATGAGTTGCTTAGCAGCTGTTAAGATGAGCCCCCATCATGAAAATGAACTGTTAGTCAAGATATTTTGATTCCCTTGCATGAACAGGTTATAAGAATATAGCACGAGTGATACACAACTTAGCTCAAAATAGATTCTAGATCTAAATGTAAAACCTAAAGCTTTAAAACTTCTAGAAGAAAAAACATGAAAAAATTGAGTGACTTTGCTTAGGCAAAGAGTCTTAAATCTAATACCTAAAGCACTGTCCATTAAGGAAATAAATGATAAATTGAACTTCATCAAAATTTAAAACCATTCTTTGAAAGATACTGGTAAAGTGGGGGGAAAAAAGTGCATCTTTTCCCCCTGGCTGCCTCGAATTTCTGTTTTCACTCAGTAGTTCACTACATGTATTTGAAAGATACAGAGGTGCTGCACCTCTGTATCCATGAGCAACACAGAGACTGTCTGGACCAGGAAGTTTATGACAACAAACTACCTCAGCGGAAACAAATAATCATTGGCGTCCTTCACCATCATCAACAGCACCTGAGACAGAAATTCGAGGGAAAGTAGCCAAAATGTATTAAAACACAGCAGATGTCATCTTTGTGTTTGGGTTCAGGACCCATGTTTGGTGGTGGCATTTTAGCTGGCTTTGGCATGATTTATGATTCCTGGGGTTATGCAAAGAAAAATGAACCCAAACACAGACTCGCAAGACATAACCTATATGAGAAGAAGAGCTCAGAGAAAGGAAGGCAAGAACAGGATGAAGACAGTCAGGGGTCTGCAAAGGCCAACGTTGGTGCTGCAGAAAGTGAGCTGGAGACTGGACGACAGAAGGAGTAAAGATTCTTCTGACATTATCTGTGGTGACGGCAGATTTTTCATGAGAGGATTAATAGACTAAGAACTTTATGTGGAAAAAAAAGAAAAGACAAAAGACTGGTAGAAAATATTTGCAAAATGCATATCTAATAAAAGACTTGCCTCCAGAAAAAATAGAATGAACTCTCAAAAGTTAGTAAGACAACAGCCTAATTAAAAAAGTAGGCAAATGATGTGAACACCAAGATATATGATAGCAAATAAGCCTATGAATATGCCCAACATCATCAGTCATTAGGAAACATAAATTAAAGCTGCAATGAGATATCACTACACATTTATTAGAATGACTACACTTTTTTTTTTACCTGACAAACGTGTGAGGGCATTTTCCTAAGTGAAATAAGCCAGACAAGGAAAGACAAATAGTCATGGTATTAGTATATGCGGAATCTAAATAAAGAGAAGTAATTGGTGGCTGGGGGTGTGAAGGAAATGGGAAGGGATTTGGAAAAGGGTACAGACTTTCATTATAAGATTAATAAGGCCTGGGGATTTAATGTAAAACATGGTGCCTATAGTTAATAACACTGTACTGTGTAATTTAAATTTGCTACTAGAGTAGAACATAAATGTTCACACTAAAAAAAGGAATAGATATGTGAGGTGATAAAGGTGTTATTTAACTAGATGGGGGAATCCTTTAACAATGTATACCTATATCAAAACACTTTAAATATCTTACGACTATAAGGTGCCAGTTATACCTTAGTAGAGCTAAAATTTAAGAAAACTGACAAGACTAGGTGCTGGTGGAAGATGTGGAGCAACTGGAACCTTTGCACGTTGCTGGTGGGATAGGAAAAGGCACAGCTACTTTGGAAAACTGTTTTGCAGTTTCTTATAAAATTAAATATACACCTACCATATGGCCCACCCGTCCACTTTTAGGTATTTACCCAAGAGAAATGAAAATGTATACAAAAACCTGTACATGAAGCAGCCTTATTCATAATCACCCCAAACTTGAAACAACCCAGATGTCACCTGGTGAAGAGTGAAATTGTGGTACATCCATATGTGGGGGACTGCTCAGCCATAATAAGGAATGAACAACATGGATTTATCTCAAACCCTTAACGCAGAGTAAAGGAAGCCAAACTCCAAAGGCGGCATTCTATACAATTCCATTTAGGTGGCATTCTGGAAGAGTTGAAACCACGGGACAGGAAATACATCAGTGGTTGCAAGAGCTTGGGGTGTCAGTAGAGGTTGACTTCAAAGGGGACAAGGAAATTCTGGGAGTGATAAGACTATTCTGTAATGATTATGCTGGTGCTTACATAACTATGCATTTGTCAAAACTCATAGAATAGGACCCTAAATAGGGTGAATTTTCCTGCTTATAAATTATTTCTCAGTAAACCTGACTTAGACAGAAAGATGGTAGTCAGGCCTGTGTTTGCATCGCTGGGGATAATGCCCAAGGTTTTTGCGGCCATGTGTTTAGGAATATTTCTTGTTGCCTGAGGCCAACTATAAGGGTAATAGAATCCTGGCCCGAATTGTGTCATATCTCCCACCAGGAGCATCGGATACATGCATCCAAAACAATAGAGAGTTAGGACTTCACTGAGCTCAGAGAATGGCCTGTGTGAACTATGGATGGTGTTTCTGTTTTCTTTTTTAAATAAATACCTATGTGTGTGGTATTTAGACTGAAACTTGCTTTTCATTTCAATGTAATACAAAGGTAATGAAGTAGCCAATTCTCACCCACCTCAAACATCTTTGGCAGTTACTGATATCTACCAAAAAATAAATTAAGAGGGGGTGGAGGAGGTAGAAGAGGGTACAGGGGGGTAAATGGTGATGGAAGGAACCTTGACTTGGGGTGGTGAACACACAATGCAATGTGTTATAGCAGCGGTTCTCAACCTGTGGGTTGCGACCCCTTTGGGGGTCGAACGACCCTTTCACAGGGGTCGCCTAAGACCATCGGAAAACACACATATAATTACATATTGTTTTTGTGATTAATCACTATGCTTTAATTATGTTCAATTTGTAACAATGAAAATACATCCTGCATATCAGATATTTACATTATGATTCATAACAGTAGCAAAATTACAGTTATGAAGTAGCAATGAAAATAATTTTATGGTTGGGGGTCACCACAACATGAGGAACTGTATTAAAGGGTTGCGGCATTAGGAAGGTTGAGAACCACTGTGTTATAGAATGGTAGGGCTGAAACCAACATAATTCTCTTAACCAATGTCACCCCAATAAATTCAGTAAAATGTAATAAAAAGAAATGAAGAATTGTGCATAACCAAAATGACTCAGGCCATTTCAACACAGAAATAAAGTGCACTTCTTCCTCCAGCTCATTCAGATATGCCCTTTCCAGACACTCGCAGTGTATGTGCTTCTTGGGGAAACACTGCCCTCTTGTGGCCATCTTTTTCTTGGTCAGCCCTACCAGGCTGTAGTGTTCAAGGACACAAATTGAGTCTTACATTCCCAGGGCCTAGCACAATTTTTACAAATTCATGGATGTTTTGTGTTTTATTTAAGTAATAGACTAACATTAATAAATATGCTAATAGTGATGACATCCAGCCTTACTATGCACTTCCTTCGTGCCAGTCCCTATGCGAAACACTTTCTATGTGGTAGCTCCTTAGGAATTGTTATCATTCCCATTGCACAGATATGGAAACTGAGACAGAGAGAGAAAAAATAACTTGCCTGAAGTCACACAGCTAATAAGGGTTGGAACTGGGAATTGAAACCAATGCAGTCTCATTATACAGCTTCCACATTTTAGATCTGTGACTTCTGCCTCTCATTTTTACTACAACAATATCTGTTGAAAAATCTAATGCTTTTCACACTATGCATGCAGTCCTGTCACTGACAAGGATTTTAGAGCTCATCTATTTCTCCCCCACAGCGTATGGATTCAATAAGCAAGGACCACAGACACTGATTTGCTCAGGATCACTTACCTGTTCTGTGGAGTAACCAAAATGGCTTCCTGGTGAAAGGGGGAGGGGCACATGCGGTTTTACAGACCACTGCTTCTGCAAATATTTGAGTGCACTATCACAAAAAGATCATTATTCTCATCAGAACGATGAATTGCTCATTGCTCTCCCCATCTCTCTGTCTTTTCCAGGGTTCACTGTTTCCACTATCTCATCCCTCTTGCAAAGGAGGGGAACTATGCCATCGTTGCCAACGTGGAAAGTATGGACTATGACCCTCTGGTGGTCAAGCTCAACAAAGACATCAGTGCCATCGAAGAGGCCATGAGTGCCAGCCTGCAGCAGCACAAGTTCCAGTACATCTTTGAAGGTCAGCCCTGCCCCATCCCTGCGTGTTCAGGAGAGAGGAGGGGCTGGTGGCCTGATTTTTCTCTATTATCGAGGTTTAAAACTTGTGGGGAAAGGTGGTTGGAATTTTTATATCTTTTTTGCTTAAAGCAGCAATGCCTGGTATCTCTGTATGGCCAGGTAGACAACAATATGGCTGCCATCTGCTCCCGGTTGATAAGGAGATTTAATCCAAGATAAGGCAGATGGCAGCCGGCTGCCTCCCTGACATGCCACTCATGAGAGTTGGGTAAATGTGTGGAGGGCCCCGAATTCACTCAAGAGGAGCTCATAAAAGAAAAAGAAACATACACCGTGAGGAGAGGGCCCTGAAAAATCCCTCCTGGCTAACATTTTCTCTTAGAGAATGCGTTATTGTGGGAAAACAAAGGCAACCTCTGATGGGCATTGATTTTAGGAAGGCTGCATCCTGAATGCCTTCAGGGCAGGCCACAGGCAGGGGAGGGAATGAGAGACAGCACAGTGGTGCCAGGCAGGTAATTTTTCATGCTGAATTCCCTCCTAGGATCCCTGTCAGGACTTCACATTGCCTTCCCTCTTTTCTTGTTTTGGTTTCTTTGTACATAGACCTGGGTGTTAAAAGCATCCATGGTGTGTCTCAGAATGAAACCAGTGTTGTTTACAACTATTAAGAGGTGCGTCATCTAAAGGACTGTAGCCACCTGAAGAGAGGCAGTGATGATGCCTGGCTGTTGATTGCTTCATGAAACAGTTGTGTTCCAGAGAATGTGGACCTCTAAATCCTATTTTTTCTTTATTTTTATTTTTTGATTGTCTAAAGTTTTACATATGTCTCCTTTTTCCCCATTTGACCCCCTCCCCACACCAGCCATTCCCACCCCAGGCAAGCCCCCACTGCCCCAGTGTCTGTGTCCATTGGTTCTGCTAATATGCATGCATACAAGTCCTTTAGTTGCTCTCTAACCCCCCGCCTCCCCTGCCCCTTGTCCCTGGATCTATTCTTGTTCATCAAATTATGTTGATCATTATATCCCACATATGAGTGAGATCATGTGATATTTATCTTTCTCTGACTGGCTTATTTCGCTCAGCATAATGCTCTCCAGTTCCATCCATGCTGTTGCAAATGGTAAAAGTTACTTCTTATAGCAGCGTAGTATTCCATTGTGTAGATGTACCACAGTTTTTTAATCCACTCATCTGCTGATGGGCACTTAGGCTGTTTCCAAATCTTAGCTATTGTAAATTGTGCTGCTATGAACATAGGGGTGCATATATCCTTTCTGATTGGTGTTTCTGGTTTCTTGGAATATCTATTTTTTCTTTAAATCATATCATAAAGCTAGCTGTTAGTGAGCGCCTGGCATAAAGGATTTGGGGGCAGCGGTCACGCTCTGTAGCTTGAATCTGAGGTGCCCATCTGAGAATTCCCTTCTCCCTCCTGCACAGTGTCCTCTCTGGGTTTCACCGGGGCTCTCCCAAGCCCTACATTCTCTCTCCCAGAGTTTTCCTCTCATTGTGCCCAGGCATTTCTTCACATGTAATCCTGCTGGGAGACCACGTCTCGAAATACAGGCCTGATCCTCTGACTTAGAATTAATTTTAACTAAGAAAGTTTCAGACTTTATGTTTTAAAAGCCAGTTATTTCTCTCCAATGTCATTTTCTAAATTCAAAAGGTATAATATTGAGTTTCCCCAAGCTGGGGGAGGAGGTGACAAGGTCTCAGGCTTCCATGGGTGGCTGGGGGGAAGTACTTCATCCCAGCTGTGGTTTAGAATTGCTGGTGTGTAGTGATAACATAAAGCAGACCAACTTCTAATTGGTTTTATTATTATTTTTTTTTTTTATTTATTACATAAATTTTTATGTAATATATTTATTAGTATTTACTATTCTTTTTTATATGTGTTTTTATTTATTGGAGAGAGAGGAAGGGAGAGAGATAGAAATATCAATGGTGAGAGAGAATCATCAATCAGCTGCCTCCTGCTCGCCCACTACTGAGGATCAAGCCTGCAACTGGGGCATGTACCCTGACCAGGAACAAAACCATGACCTCCTGGTTCATAGGTCGATGCTCAACCATTGAGCCACACCGGCGGGCAGTATTTATTATTCTTTATAAACAATCCACTTGCCTGCACCCATTGCCTACACTAGGATTTACTGCAAATGGCAGAACAGAATTATACCTGGAGGTATGGGCTCAGGAGTAGCAGCCGAAACTTGGCCTACGGAGATTTTTCACAGAAGTCAGTTGTCTGGCATTAATGTAAAATCCCTGTGTGTCTTTTCCTCACTTTCAAGTAGTAGCACATGCAAGTGGGTTTATGGGCTGGAAGCAATGTTGGTGAGTATAGCAGAAC
This sequence comes from Myotis brandtii, assembly GCF_000412655.1. Taxonomy (NCBI): domain Eukaryota; kingdom Metazoa; phylum Chordata; class Mammalia; order Chiroptera; family Vespertilionidae; genus Myotis; species Myotis brandtii. Next base: position 93,795 of record NW_005371949.1, on the reverse strand, counting down.
AAGAGAGCGCACACCTTCCTCTTCCTTTGCCACCTTCATCCTAATGGAGGGGAAACTCATTTTGAAGACAGAGGGAGCCATTACACCCAAAGACGCACCCTAAGCTCTGACTTGAGCCACAGTCACCATGGAGGGACTATGCCTTCAGAAGAGGAAAGTAACAAAGACAGCAGACCGCTCTGGACTAGTCAGACTAGCACTCAAGTTCTGGGGAAACAGCCTGCTAGAGTCCAACTCTGCAAGAAAAAAGGAAAAAGAAGACCTAGAAGTTTACTTAATTCCAAGTATTTAGAATTGGAATCTGGCTTCTTGAAATGGTAATCTACATGTGCCTCGGGTTGTTCTGAACTCAATTACATAGGATAGCCTGAATGGGACCTGTAGTTGTTGATGTTCTGACCTGCTCTTGGTCAGTTTCCTAGACCTCAAGATAGCCCTTTGGAGACAAAAACAAACCACTTATCAGACTCTAGAAATGCCCATAGCTATTTTGGAGCAACTCAACAGTTATACATGATCTTCTTTCTTTCACACTTTGCTTCTGCTTACATTTTCTCCAATTGCTACTTCAGAAATATACTCCATTGTCAGTATTGAGATGTATTAGCATCAGTGCCAATAGCCCAATTTCTTATTGATTTATTTTTGCTTAGGTAGGTCCCGAAGCAACTTTTGAGGTAGTGTATACTCCTATGTTTTGTGGGAGAAAGAGGAGGTCAAACACATCATTGTATTTACATGTATTGTCCACTTCCAACATACCTGTATAGGAAAAGAGTTCCTGCACTGTAATAGTTTATGAAACCTGACATATTCTCCAAGCTCTGGCATGACTGGGTGTACGTGGTGGTGCTAGAACTGTGGATTTACCAGGTTTTGTTGCCAGCAAAGTCTCCCCATTTTTCAGTACCAGGGCAGCTCTGAAATCATTGTGACATTAGCTGGTAAAGCCTGTGTATTCGTGTATTCTTTGGTCATTTAAATGGTGGAGGATTAGAAGAGAGAAATCCTGTGTGTCAGTTTATGTAAGAATCTATTGTTCTATTGTTTCTTGTCTCCCCAACCCTGTGCCTATCCGTCAGGCCTAGGACACCTGATCTCCTGCATCCTCATTAATGGTGCCCAGTACTTCCGGCGCATCAGTGAGTCTGGCATCAAGAAAATGTGCAGGAACATTTTTGTTCTTCAGCAGAATTTGACCAACATCACCATGTCACGGGAGGCAGACCTGGACTTTGCAAGGTAAGAGGGACGATTGGGCTCAGTTCCTTGTACCAAAGCCTATGAGTCATTTTTAAAAGTAGATTATTGGTTCTTAAAAAGTTAATTTAGCCCAACCAGTGTGGCTCAGTGGCTGAGCATCGACCATGAATCAGGAGGTCACAGTTTGATTCCCAGTCAGGACATGCCTGGGTTTCGGGCTCATTCCCCAGGGTGGGACGGGCAGGAGGCAGCCGATCAATGATTCTCTCTCATCATTGATTTTTTTTTATCTTTCTCTCCCTTCCTCTCTGAAATCAATGGGAAAAAAAATATTTTAAAAAGAAAGAGTTCAACAGTTGCTTAATATTAATTAAATTTAGTGTGATCATTTTGCAATATATACATATGTATATCGAATAATTATGTTGTACAACTGAAACTAATATGCTATATATCAATTATATCTCAAATTTTAAAAAGCAAAAATAAATGAAATAGATTTTCATCAGTCATAGAGAAAGATATTCTATAAAATTCTATTGGAAACAAAACATCCATTAGGTAATTTTTCCTATTGTTTAACCTAAGTTTTTCTTGCTGCAAAACTTTACTAACTTTTTTTTGGGGGGGGGGTTATAAAAGTATTATATGCTATTGCATAACATCTATATAGATAGCACCAGTGGGGTCCTCGGCCTGGCCTGCAGGGATCGGGTTGAAACCGGCAGTTTGACATCCCCTGAGGGGTCCCAGATTGCGAGAGGGTGCAGGCCAGGCTAAGGGACACCACTGGTGCACGAATCCGTGCACTGGGCCCCTAGTATGTGATATAAAATACAAAGAAGATTATAAACATTACTTGTAAACTTTTAATCTAGAGACCGTGATATTGGGTATACTTTCTCCTGGTTTTTGTGCACGTATTCTGTGTGTAGGGGAGTTTTTGTACATGCGTATACATGCAATTTCTCTTTTTACAAAATTAAAACTATGTTAATGTGGCTTTATATTCATTTAATTGTAATTTTCCATATCAGATCATTATACTCTTTGAAAACATGTTTTTTCCCATATTTACTAATATTCCTTGAAAATGTTACTTTTAATTTCTTGTAAATGAACCTTAATAACTTGCAAATTTGCAGACATTGGGTTTTCCCCTTTTTTCTCTCATTGTAAACAACAGGTATTGAATGTGTTTTTACATGAACCTATTTCCTTGTCTCTTCCATCTCGTCCCAAGGAAACCTGCCTCCCCTCCTTTTCCTGTAATTGAAGCTGCTGCTTTTAAACGGCACTTCCTCTTTTCTAGGTTTGCTGATTTCAGTGTTTAATGTGTCTTTATAACGTGTCTTTTCAAATTTGCGAGTTAATTTTATTCTCTCTTTATGAGGTCTCAACACCATTTATACCTTGCTTCAGTCATCAGACCTTCGGTGTTTTAATGAAAGTTTAACCAGTTTTGAAGAGGATAGATGATGATTATGGCTTCTCAGTGCTAAGCTTATATCTAGCTGAATTATTCCACAGACTCCTTTATGGCTAAGAAGTCATTTGTTTTTAATAATCCAGAGTGTTCCTGCGTCATATTTAGTACTTCTGTGTCTTTTCGCTTGATATTTTGATTCCCTAAGAAGTTCAAGAAAATTTGAAACAATTCTTGAGACATTTAAGGAACGATGAAGTATTATATTACCTTGACAATTATTAAGATGTATGCGAGGAACTTTGCTTTGGAATCTCATAGTCATATATCTTTGTGTTTAACCTTTCTTCTCCAATCTGTCACTGCATTTGTTCCACTGCTGCCCTGTTCTTCTGCTTCTCTGTTCTCCTTCCCTGTCTTATTTTTTCTGCATGTGTGAGTGTGTGTGTGTGTGTGTGTGTGTGTTCATTAAATTCCCTATTTTAGGCTAAATTTGGTGGAAAGCCTTTCTTGCCCAGATTAGAGAAACCAGGTGTGACTGAATGCTGCATTTATTTGGTCGCTCTATGGGGAATGATCTCATTATTGAATTAGTCTCATAATAACATTGACAAGGGGAACATAAGAACGTGGAGGCCTGAGGGATAGAGAAAAGCATTACTAATTCTCGGAGGAATATATTTTCCTAAATCCAATCATCCTTTTTAAATGATTTTTTTTTATTTAGCTGAAGTAAGTAAATTAACACAGTTTTTGGCAGACAGTGTGGGGCTCAAACACACACTAGAAAAAACTGGCATCTGAATATTGAATGCTGACTGGGCAGTATTGGAGTTGGCTTCTGTGGCCTGAGTGAAACAATGGAATAGCAACCGAGGCATGCCTTTCCCAGCTGGACCTGTGACTGAAGTCCAGGGCGGTGGGTGTAAGCTGAAATGTGGCCATTTGGGACAGGCATGACTTCTTGTTACTCTCCACTCTTGGTGGGTTAGGAAATAGGCTAGTGTAAGTGCATGGCATTGGGTGATTCTGTCCTTCCCATCCTGGATCAGAAGACATCTCCTTACCACACTGTAAGCTCAAGGGGCCGAGACTCTTCCTGTCTGTTTCCTCGGTGCCTGGTCCAGAGTAAGTGCTCATCGTGTGTATTGGACTAATGAACAGGGACCAAATCCAGGCTTCGTTTGGTATTGGTGAAGGGCTTGGATAACGCCAAAGTTCAGTTTTATCCTCACTGCCCTGAAAGTTTTAATCAGCTGACATGGGTCAGTTTCCTTCTAGGCTTATAAGAAACCAATCATCTCCCTTGCAGTCCTTTCTTTGTAGAGTGGAAAGTGTTACAGAGAGGAGTAATGTATCCCTACTCTTCACAGGCCTTGTCCCTCATTTTCTCTTGCCCTCATACACACACACCAACATAGACACACTTTACAGCCTTATCCTTTTTCTGCTCCCATTTCGGTAGGGACAGTTTTGTGAAATGGGCTCCATCAATTCTCCTGAACTTGAAGCTATGTAAAATAAATGTAACAGCAGTACCAAAATAGCCAGAAATGATAGACTGGGGCTGTGTGCCTCAGCATTCCTTAGGCAATGTCTAATCAAGCATGGACAGCAGCTGTATTTCCGGCCAATCTCTATAGGAATGTTATCTTCTAACACAGTAATTAATCACCAGTCACCATGTGTCAGAAAACTTATTTAACAAGAAGTTGCAAGATGCTTGTGGTTTTTCTCTTCCGTAGCTGTTCTGGCCAGTGGGAAAATTAGCGCCCTTTCTGTAATAAAGAAATGAGGGCTCTGGGGTAACTCCGTTTACGTTCATTCTTCTGCTCGGGGTGTTGTGAAGTTGTCTCTTTTTATACACACCTGTGCTCCGTCTAATCTCTAATAGGAGGATAAACTTTGGGTGAGCAAAGGGTCAAGATGGCCTGTGATCACCAGAATTGCAGAGACCCTGTGCCCTGTGGTAATGACCTCTGCTGTGGTTCTCACCCTCTGACTCCAAGATTAATTTTCAAACTCAAAAAGAGGCTTTGTCCTGGGAAATTGCTGGGATTAACTGAAAAGTGGAAGGCTTTATCAGTGTGCTTTTTAATTCCTGTCATCAGAGATCATCCTGCCCTGAGCTGTCACTTCTCCAGAGCTGAGTCACGGGGGACAGTCTGGCATATCTCAGGAGTCTGAGTGGGCACTGAAGTTCCCACGGTGGACCTGGCAGTGTTTACAGTTTGTGAGGCCATTACTCAGAAAGAATATTCCAGAGCAGGGGTCCTCAAACTACGGCCCGCGGGCCACATGCAAATACAAATATCGTATTTGTTCCCATTTTGTTTTTTTACTTCAAAATAAGATATGTGCAGTGTGTATAGGAATTTGTTCATAGTTTTTTTTTAAACTATAGTCCAGCCCTCCAACGGTCTGAGGGACAGTGAACTGGCCCCCTGTTTAAAAAGTTTGAGGACCCCTGTTCCAGAGTCTTCCTCCTAGGTCTCTCCCCCACCCCCATTTCCTCTTTGTGTCTGTCTCTCTCATTACAGTTGCCTCTCTTTTCTCCTTTATCTCTCCTGTCACTTCTATTTTCTGCTTTTCTCCTTCAAGGTGTCATCTCACTTTGATTTTCTTCTTATTTTTGTTTTCCTGAGAATGGTATCTCTCATTCCTCAATCTCACAAAGGTAAGGAAATGAAAGCTAAGGTTTAGGTGTGGTGAGGGGAATTCTAACACAGAAATGAACACTTCCTCACCCTTGTGTTCCTGCCTTGATTCATTCAATCACTCATTTATTCATTCAACAAATATTTATTGATCATGCATCCTCTGTAGATCCTCCCCTCATGGAACTTGCATTATTGTGGGGCAAGACAGACATAAGTAAAATATATGTATGTCAGATAAAGGTATATGCTATGGTAAAAATATAGGCATGGGAAAGAGAATTGAGTGCACCAGGGTATAATGAATGTAACCTTCAGTTTGGGAGTTTTTGTGGAATTCCTCAATAAGATGGCAGCATTTAAGGACAGAGCTAAGGGAACAGTGAGAGTAAATCCTGTGGCTCTCCAGGGGAAGAGCCTTCCAGGAGAGGGAATCTAAGAGCAAAACCCAGAGGGAGGAGTGTGCTTGGCATTTGAAGAACAGCAGAAAGGCCAGTGTGGCTGAAGGGAATGAGCAAGGGGAAGAGTAGGAGGTGGGGTCAGAGGTTTAATCTAAGAGGCTGCGACCTTGAAGCCTGAGGTAATGATGTGTTGGCTTTTACTGTGAGTGAGGTAGGAAGCTGTTAGGGTTTGGAACAGAAGAGTGCCATCATCTGACTTACACTGTAAAAGAATCACTCGGGCTGCTAGGTTGAAAATAGACGATTGGGAAGAGGAGGTTGCAGGCAAGGGCAGAAGCAGATGGAGCTGTTAGAAAGCGACTGCAGTGATCCGAGTGAAAGATGGTGGTGATTCACAGCAAGATGGTAGCAGTGGCGAGGATGGCAGGCGGTCAGACGAGGATATATTTTAAAAATACAGCTGATAGGATTTGCTGAAGGTTGCAAGTGAGCCAATGACTCCAAGGTTCTTTTTCTGAGCAAGTCACAGGATGGAGTTTTCATTTACTGAAATGAAAATGAGCCCGACCATGGGCCAGAATTAGGATTGTGGGAGAGGGGTAAAGGGGCAGTTAGGAAGGGGAGATCAAAAGTTTGTTTGGGCTTGGAATGTTAAGTTTAATGTGCCTATTAGTCATCTGAATAGAGATGAAGAAGAGAGCTGCATATACGAACCTAGAGCTCAGGAAAGAGGTCTGGGATGGGAAGAGGAGCTTGGCTTATCAGCATGAAGCTGGGATTTAAGGCTGAGAGAAAGGAAGAGGTGAGCACTCGAGAACAAATTAGAGGAGAAAGAAGAGCTGTCCAGGAACTGAGCGGCACTCCACTGTTTGGATGTTGGGGTGCTGGAGCAGGACCAGCGAGGAACCTGAAGAGGAGTCAGGGGTAGGAGGACCACCAGGAGAGGCTGTCCGAGCAGTCAGGTGAAGAAAGTGTTTTGAGAGGAGGTGTCTTCATCTGTGTCAAATGCTGTTGGTAGGTTACATCGCTCTGGACAGAGAATTGGCCACTGACAGGCCCCACAAGAGGCCTGAAATGCTTTGGTTGCATTTCTTTATCCTCACTACACAGTTCACCTAGTGTAGAAGCAAGCTGTGCATGCATTTGAAGCAGGCTTCTCCCTCCTCAGTTCCCTGGGAGGGAATGCAATGATTAGAGTGTTTCTGTTGTGAGATGCAAAAAATCAGATGGGCAGCTTCTCTTTTCTCTTTGGGTGCTGACTGAGAAAGCTCTGCACTTCCCACGATAGGTACTCACGGGCGTTGTGTTTCCCATCATAAAGCAGAGTTGTGATCCCTGTAGAACAGGGGTGGGGAACCTTTTTTTCTTCTTCTTTTTTTTTTTTTTTTTGCCAAGGGCCATGTGGATATTTATAACATCATTTGTGGGCCATACAAAATTATCAACCTAAAAATTACCCTGCTATATTTGGTCAAACATTTAAATAACTCACCCCTAATGCCTTGGCAGGGCCAGACCAAATGATTTCTCAGGCCTTATGCAGCCCGCAGGCCAAACATTCCCCACCCCTGCTCTAGAAGGATAAATACCTGGGCATTTCATTTTTAATGAAGGGCAGTCTCTGCTCCCAGGTGCCCTTTCCAGCTCCCTTCCAGCAACTCTGAGTTAGCTTTGGAGCTGGTCTATATATATTCACTTAACCAGTGAAGACCTATGTTGCCCACGTATAGTGCCCATACATGGGAACATTTACCCCACAAAAGCCAACAGAGACATCTGATTGGTAGAGAAAGAGCCATTTGAGACCTAAGGACCAAAGGATAAAATAAATCCTGCCTGAAATGCCTCCTCTGAACACGGGTTTACTAGTATATGGAAAAGTACAATATACCATATTTGTTTAATTCAATAAGACATTGAATCAGAAAGTGAAAAGATAACCAACAGATTGGGAGAAAATATTTGCATATAATATATCTGATAAAGAGTCTTGTATCCAGAACATATAAAAAACTCTTACAACTCAATAATACAAAGGCAAATAGAAAAATTAGAAAATAGGTAAAGGCACCCCAGTAGCATTAAGTACACCTAGTGCCCAGATCTTGGTTGTAATAGTATTCTCAAATGAAAGCACCCAGAGCTCCTGGGAGAAATAGAATTCTAGGACTGGGACAGGAAATATACAAGATGAGCCTAGAGCATCTTGCAGTAACAAAATACACACACGACACAGTGATGGGATGTGTCCAGGGCCACAGGAACCAACTGAAAGAGCTTCCAATGGTCGAAGTTGGACAATTTGAGCGAAAACACAACAACAACAAAAGTAGCATTGGATTTTAACCCGAAGCATAAAAAATAAATATCAATGAGTCCATACTGATATAAATAAGTGATTGAATATATTAGTGAGGAGAAAGAGACCAACCTGTGCTGAGGCATTCCAAATAAGCTGTGTAGCTACTCCACCCTAAAGGAGGGGGATCCTAACTTCCCACCTCTTAAGTGTAGGATACACAGAGTACTTCCTTCCAAAGAATGCCTGTGGATTGGGGGAAAGTAACTTTAAAGCAGAGTAATCGGGAAAATAGTAGTTGAGCCAGGTGGTCAAGGTCAACGTGAACAAGCATAAATCATGTTGACAGATGTACCCTTGATACAAGAGGATGAAAATGACACTTGACCTCTATGATCTTCTTCCCCCAAACCCATAACCCTTGTATAATCATGAGAAAAAAAACATCAGGCATATATTCATGGAAGAGGACCCTATACAATACCTGAGCAGTACTCCTCAAAACTTTAAGATCATAAAAAACCACAAGGAAATTCTGTCCTGGCCAGTGTGGCTTAGTTGGTTGGAGTGTCATCCCATGCACCAAAAGGTCACCAGTTCGATTCCAGTCAGGGCACATGCCCAGGTTGCAAGTTTAATCTCCATTTGGGGTGCATATGGGAGGGAAGCACCCCTTTTATTTATTTCCCTCTCTCTCTCTCTCTCTCTCTCTCTCTCTCTCTCCCTCTCCCTTCCTCTCCCTCTCCCTCCCTCTCCCCCATCCCTCTTTTCCCCTCTACCTTCTCTCTCTAAAGCAATAAAAACATATTTTAAAAAACAGGGAAAGTCTGAGACGCTATCATAGCCAAAAGGGGCCTGAGAAGACAGGACAAATACATGTAATGTGGTAATTGAATGGGATCATGGACCAGAAAGAGGACATTAGGTAAAAACTAAGAAAATGTGAATAAACTGTGAACTTTAGTAAACAGCAATGTGTCAATATTGGTTCATTCATTTTGATAGATCCACCATACTGATATAAGATGTTAATAATAGGGAAATTGAGTGTAAGTTAACTGGGAAATCCCTGTACTGTCTTTCCAATTTTTCTGTAAATGTAAAACTGTTGGAGGGAAAAATTTGTTAATTAAAGAAATAGGCATAGGATTTGAATAGACATCTCTCCTAAGGAGGTCCATAGATGGCCAATATGCACATGAAAAGATGCTCACCATCATTCACTTTTAAGGAAATGCACATCAGAACCACAGTGAGATAGCACATCACACCCACTAGGGTTGCTCTAATCAAAATGACAAGTGTTGGAGAGGTTGTGGAGAAACTGGAACCCTCGTATATTGTTGGCAGGAGTATAAATGGTGCAGCTGCTTTCAAACAGTTTGTCAGTTCCCCATCTACTGGAAGTAGATGTGAGCTTTCTAGGGCAAAGACTATTCATTTCTATAGTCCCTGAGCCTAGAGCAGTACCTGACATTCAATAAATACTCCTGTGTGATAAAGTTAAGGTGTTTGGACTTCATACTGTCAGTGGCTGAAGGCTTCTAAGTGGAAAAGTGAGATGGTCAGATTTGTATTCTCAGAAGATGATTTCAGCAGCTATGTGGGAAATGGATTTGAGGCCAATAAAACTGGAGGGCTTGCAGACCCATTGGAAGGTGACTGTTAAGTGAGAGGTGTGTGGGGCTTGAAGAGGTCAGGGCTGGTGGGGATGGAGGAGAGGCTTGAGAAGTATGAAGGAGCTGAAGTTGTCAGGATTTCGAGAGTGATTGAATTGTGAGGGTAAAGAAAAAGAGTCGTCATCGCTTCTCGGCCTTTTGGCTAAGATCAAGTGAAAAAGAGTCGTCACGGATGACCCTCCACTGTCTGACATGGGTATCTAGCTGGGTCACCATCAAATAAGATGAGCCTGCAGGAGGAGGGATAGGTAGATTCGATGAAGCAGGATCATCAGTGGACATGAGTCTGAGGTGCCTGTGGGATTTCCAAGTGAGACTTCCCATATGCAAGTGCATGTGTAGCTTGGAAGCTTGGGGGAGAGGCCTGTGCTGAGCAAACAGACTTGGGGAGTCATCAGCATAGAGTTGTCCTTTAAGCCATTAGAGGAAGTAAACATTGTGGGTGCAGAACAACCCCCGGGGACACCAGCATGCCCAGGGAGGGGCGTGAGGAGGAAGAGGAACCCCTGAAGAGGATAGGGAAGGAATGTTCCCAAGCGCAAAGCCTGGAAACAAAACATATCACTTGGTACCTACCCTGCTTTGTCCTTGACCTTGATCTCTGGAGGGCTGAGAATGTTTAATCCCCACCAGGAGCTGTTTGGTAGGTTTCTTTCTATAAACCTATTGCACCAAGTCTTTAGTTTGGTTTCCTGCAGGAAAGGGTTATAGGTTTCCTGCCTGGAGTGACCAGGGTGGTGTGATCAGGGATTAGCAGTGCCATGCTGCCATCTGCTGGGCACACCCCAGTCTCCAAACAAGCGAGTACCGTGGTCTAAATCTCCAAAGAATGGTGCTGCCTGAGGTAGCCTTCAGAGGCCACTTGGCTGACAACATGAAATGCCTTTACCTATCACATAAAATTTTCTCTGTCTTGCTAGGGGAGCAATTTTTTTACTTTAAAAAAATCCAAAATATTTCACATCTTTTTCTCTGTTTGGTCCTCCTCCTCCCCCCGCCCCCAGCTTTATTCTGCCATTGGTATAGGTGTCTTTTCAGTTCTGGGGTAACCTACTCCTTTTTTAGCCTTTACCTATAATACTCAAGTTTTTCGACTCAAGATTATTAACCATGTGGATTTGTGATTAATTTTTATGAGAGATTAGTCTGCTATCCAAATTCTTTTCGTGAAAATGCTCCCCAAAATTCTGTTACACTTCTTGAATGTAATGGTGGTGCACAGTTAGCCCTGACTTTCCTAGGGGCCGGAGTAAATGGAGAAATATGATGGGTTAAATCGCTTTTGCTGCCTGGTAGAAGGAAATGTACCAGGTAGTAAAATGTAATAGTAAACCAAGAATTGATATGGCTTGATCTCTGAGAAAAATATTAAAGATATTTGTATAAGTAGATTTAAACATTACATCTCCCTAATTAAACGGTCATTTGGCTTTGCTACCCTGTTTCTGACCATTCGACTTTCTTCTGATCTCTTTTTCAGTGTTTATTGCATGTATAGTAGGTTCTATATATTCCAACAATTGATCTAAATTGGTTGTTTAATTGAGGCTCTTTGAAGTCAGGTGAGTATGCCTGCTGGTCTGCATATCCCCCAGAAAGCACCCCAAAACAATGAGTACTTGTAACGCTCTCAAAAAATACCTGTCAGTGTTGGTGTTTGATTTCTCATGAACATATCTCAGGTGTGAGGCTTTAATTAAGTAAGCTTCCTTTTGATTATGCTCAATGAATGTTACTATACCTTGCACATATATATACTTTAGGGATTGTTGGCAGACAGTGTCTTCCCTTTGGAGCGATATGCTGCCATTGGAATGATTCAGAGATTAGCATAGATGACACGTGTTATTATTTCCAATAAAGATCCCAAGGGATGGAAATCAGAAGTGACTTGTCCAAAAGCTCTCATCAAATTGTGCTATTTGTATACCCTGCACTGGCCCTGTAGTCGTCACCATCAGGAAATTAAATTAACTCACCCAGGAAGGCCATTTTCTGCCAGGGAAGGATTGCATTGTACTGAAAAGACGTTAAGCTCGTTCTGTGATAAAGCCCAAGGATGATCATTTACTGACTCGATTAGAATTCTCACTGCAAAGCTTGATGCTGGCAGCTGACCTTTCCTGTTTTCCAAATAGGATATGATGTTTAATTTTGATACTTACAAGTAGGAAACAGGCACCGTTGTTACAGCTGTTAAAGCAGAGCTACAACCCTTCACCAGCATGCCCAGGCCAGACTTCCTCCCCAGCATCCACCTTTTCTTGTTGCATCTTCTACAGAAAGCCCTCTCTCCATCCCACCTTCTGTTTTCTTAACACCTTTGCAGTTTCAAAGAAAACAAGCCAGAGTGCTGAGGGGAGGCCGGAGGACCACCATGAACTCAGTGGTCAGCACCCAGCTCACATAAGAAGTCAGGATTCAAAGTTAGCTCAGTCCCACCCCAAAGGCTGTGTAGGTTCTTCACCTATGAAATCAGGGCTGTCCTCTTGTAAATATTGGGTCTCTGTTTTGCTTTGTTTAATTAAAATATGGTTTCATCTTTCTATTAGGCTCTCTGGTGGAGCTCTGGCCTCTGGCAGTTCTGATTAGCTTTAATTAGCAGTTTCACCTTAGAGGGCTCTGTAGACCCCGCCCACAGGGGAATGTGTTCTTAGTGCTGCTTGTAGGCTTTCTGCCCAAACTCCCAAGCAATTGTCCTTGAGGCCCAGCATTGCTCTCTGGGACCCATCCCGAAAATGAGACCGAGCACATGATCGCATGGAGCTCTGGCCTCTGGCAGTTCTGATTAGCTTTAATTAGCAGTTTCACCTTAGAGGGCTCTGTAGACCCCGCCCACAGGGGAATGTGTTCTTAGTGCTGCTTGTAGGCTTTCTGCCCAAACTCCCAAGCAATTGTCCTTGAGGCCCAGCATTGCTCTCTGGGACCCATCCCGAAAATGAGACCGAGCACATGATCGCATCCTTGGGGAGCTCTGCCCTTAACCCCAAGTGCACACCCTGAACTCTCACAGCACCAACAGGTTAACCATCGTTCTCAAAAGCTAGAGGGTCTGAGAATTCCCTAGAGAACTTGTTTTAAGTGGAATTCTTTGACTCCATCTCCAAATTTTGGAAATAGAAGATTGAGGGTGGGGCCCTGTATTTAACATGTACCCAGGGGACCCCAATGCGGTAGTTCTTAGACACTCCTAGGGAAATACTGACCTAACTTCGGGTTTTTTGAGACACACAGGCCATTTTTCTCTCGGCTTCTTATTGTCCATTAGTCCCCTTTTCTCTTCTTCTCCTCTCCAGGACAGTGAAGATAATTATAACCTGAAAGGATTAAGCTGAATCCTCATTAAAATGATCCCTCAGGGCAGGCACCTTGGAAATTTAGGGGAGAACTAACTATTTCATTTATTCAGTGGTTGGCCAGTAAACAAATTCAACCCATAAATGCACACACCTGGACAAGTCACTTCAATTCTCTTGGCTGAAGTTTCCTCGTCAACAAAATAAAGGGTTTGGTCAGATGATTGACTGCAGGGCCTCAGACAGACATGACTTGCCCCCATTGCCATGATGTAGGGCCAGGGATGGGGTTCACCTCGACCTCCCCCACCCCCCACCCCCCCTCAAAAGAGACTATCACGGGAGAGGTTTTCACAAGGAAGATTAATTTCAACTTAGTTCCAAGAAGATACTGTAAAGATTTCTGAGAAACAAGGTACATGACAGGCACTTGAGTATTTTGGCGCCTGTGTGTGGATGAGGAGAGAAGTAATAGAGGCCTGTTTCTTTTCAGAGTCACCATCGTGGCTGGAGCTTTTGCTCACCACATGTCCTGGAGGGCCAGCCAGCCAGCCAGAAGCTGGCTATTGCGTCTGCGTGACCTAGAAAGGTCTCCTAAGACTCTGAACAGTAATTTAAAAAATAAACATGTAGGTGCTCAAAAATATAAATGTCACATCTACTGCAGGTCCGCATCTCTTTTGCTGTGCTGCAATTTTCCGATTGATGGAAACGTTTTATTCAGATCAGCGTTTCACTCTGTCCTCGAGGCACTCTTAATCTCTGTGCTCTAACCTTTAAGGATATAGGCTATGGCTGCTGCTGTAATGATTTCCATTGCCTGGCATCTGCATGTTTAAGTTCCTCCGAAGAATTGCACACCTTCCACTTTCTCAGTTGGAGATGGAGTCAAATGAGGAACAAAACAAGTGGGGGTGGGAGAGGTTTTTTTTTACACAGGGCCGGGGAAGGAGTGGATCAATGGCCTGGACTTTGCTGCCTGCACTAGGCTGCATCGCATTCTCCTCCAGGCAAATCTTCCACAAGATGCTGATTAACCATGTTGGGGGACTGGGGACAGAGGAGGGAGGGGGAGACGTTGGGGATTTTTCATTGCTAGAGCATTTTATTGACAACATTAAGGGCTTCATGATATATTCGACCAGAAATTAATTACAGCCCGGCTCCCCATTTCTCCCTTAGGTGACAGTCTTCTCTTGGTGTGCGCCTCTGTGAAAGTAATAATAGGCTTGAAATGTTTGTGAAAAACATAAAGTAATTACTTGCTGTGATAAATCAGTCATTTGATGTTTCAGCTTCTCCCATTCCATGTATGTGGCAGCCGGTCGGCTTCTTTTGTTAACTTTAATTATATAGCATGGAAGAATGTTTATTTTTCAGTTTTCAGAAATTTTGCTTTTTTTATTATTATTTCTTGGTTTTCCAGTTCTCCAGGAATGAAAGTACTGAAATGATAATGACACATAACTAACATTTGAACAAGGGAAGCATATGTCTGCCAGGAAGCTGATTGCCTTAGTTAAATTTTGTAGCTATTGGCCATCAGCTATTTGCCAGTGCTTCTAATGAGCCTTAAATATTTACTGTTTGTGGTGTGGAAGGAAAGAACACGCTCTGGGGCGTTTGGAGGCTCCTTCTCACCTATGGCATATGTTTAAATTATGGGCCCTGAAGCCAAAGAGCCTCTAATAGCTCTTTTCCCATTTTTAAACTACACACACACACACACACACTTTTCCTGGGAAACCTACAGCTCCTTTCTTGGTGTCTCTCTCTTTCCAAAGGGCCTGTGCAGATCTACTTGGATAATATGACTTCACTCACCTGAAAAATGAGGGAGAAATGTCCTTTTGGTAACTATCTTAAAAGGGGTCCTCACCCAGGCAGACACAATAGCGAGGACTCTGCCGGCCAGCGTGACATATTATCACACACAGGATCCTGTGCTTGGTGCTGAGGCTGGCTCATCCCTAACAATAGGAGCTACATGTTTGCATTTCTTTTTAATATAAATCATTTGTGTGGATATTAAGTTTTTCTGTTCCATCTCATCTGTCTTGTCCATTCCTGATCAGCAAGCCATTATTAGTTCTAACTTCAAAGGTTTGCTTAATCTCCTAGATCAAGCTGTCCCTCTCTTAGAACAATAAGTTTATTTTTTCCTTTCTAATATTCCTCTTTTTCTTTGAACTATTGTTCATATTTAGAACCCAATGGAAGAATAGTAAGAATTGGTTATGGATAATTCTTTTGTAGAAAATTATACCAGCCGGACTCTGTGCTGTTTCACCACCATGATTATTGGGGTTCCTGGTGTTTATCTCTGAGACTAGAGGATCCTATCCATCATCAAAGATACCATTGCATTTAATGTAGTTTAGGCATTACATATATCTCATTATATTGTCTTAAAAATTGATGACTCAATATGATATCTCAGTATAAGCCAAGCACTTAAAATATTTTATTATTGTTAATGTCATTACTAATAACTACTCTGTGTTGAGTACCTACTTCGTGTAAGGGACTCTATTTACATGATTTACACACATCTTATTCAATCCTTATAATGACCTAGCATGTATTAGCATTTTCATTTTACAAATGGGAAAATTGAGTCTCTGAAAGATTAAGTAACCCAAGTCCTGCACAACTAGTAAATGACAGAACTATGATTCAAAACCAACTCTATCTGCATTTTCACTGCTGTGCTACACAGCTCATTTCACTGTCATGTATTAGCATCTCAAGAAGATATACCAGGTCCCAAATGACTTTATAGACTCTATTAAATGGTGATGATGGGGTGTTCCTAGTTGAAAGGGCTTAAACGAGGGGTGACAATTTTTTATCCTCCCTGAGAGCAATTGAAAGGAGTTGTTGTCGTGTAGGCTTGCAGGGAGAAACAAAGGAGACCAAGAAAGATGAGGAGAAAGGATGTTAGCACAGCACCTAAGGCCTGTCTAGAAATGATCACAGGCATTATTGAGCCCAACAGAGGCAGGGATGGATGAGGATCTCAGAACCTGGTGTGGCAGCAGCATTAGGTGTCCAGGCCCGGGAGGAACTTGGGCCAGACAGCACAGGGAGAGTAGGACCACTGCTAAGTGCAAGCCTCCATTCCCAAAGTATCAGTACAGCACTACATAAGGTGTATACAGTGACTGATGAAATTGTCCTCAAATGGCTTTTAAGAAGCTACTGTGTTTTCCTACATGAATTTAGAGTGTTCAGAAAGGTCCTATTTGGTTTTTCTCAGTGGATAACGCGTTGGCCAGCCGACTTACAGATCCCGGGTTCGATGCCAGTCAAAGGCACATGCCCGGGTTGCGGGATCGATCCCCAGTAGGGGCCATGCAGGGGGCAGCCGATCAATGCTTCTCGCCATTGATGTTTCTATCTCCCTCTCCCTTCCTCTCTGAAATCAATAAAAATATTTAAAATAAATAAATAAATAAGTAAGTGTTCAGAAAGGAGGGGAAAGCAATAAACCATGTCTTTTTGTCTTATCAATAGAAAACCTAGCTATTTTAAAAGACAAATAAAAGCAGTGATATACTAGTATGATTGACATTTGTCATTTTTTGACCAACTAACTTCTAAATCTCTTTCTGTGTTTAGGGAATTCCTCATAACATGGCCTTAAAGGGAGACACAGCCCACCTCCCATCATAAAAACACAAAGTCCAGGCTGGCTGACTATGTAGAGACGTAACCTACGCTGGGCCAGTCAGATGTGCCCACTCCAGACTAAGCAGGGAACTAGGGACACTGAGTGCAGGGGGATGGGGAACCTCATGAGGTGGTGGTAGCTTCAGTGGCTCAACATCCATGAGAGCAGAACAAGACCTGGTGTCTGTGCTTAGCAGTGGCAGCGGTGGTATTTCCTGTCTTTGGAGAGTGATTCTGCAGTAATTTTGGCCATGATCCCAACTGCCACCTAGCTTTGCTTATTCCTATTCACTTTCCCAGTCTGGCTCGTCTATGAGTTACCCAGTATCTTTTCAATAATTTCTTCTTTGACTTACAACCTTCAATGTTACATACATATATAGTAAAATCTAGTGAAACTAGTGAATTTTAGCTTGTCTAATTCTGTCAGTCCTTTGCAAAGCTCAGTCTTACATTATTACTCATTATTAAATTTTGATTTAAGCTTTGGTTTGATGATTACTCATTAGTATTAAAATTTGACATAAAATT